>NC_056714.1:7416324-7608824 GCF_018831695.1 Puntigrus tetrazona | reverse complement strand
AGTGCTGTTCCAGGCCGGCACTAGTTGTCTTTGCTCCATGTCAAAATAGCATTTTTCTCACTCACAAATGCATATAAAGAGAAAAAAGCCCTTCGCTTCCTTAACAGAAGGACGAGTAATTAAAGTGGCAGTGAAGGCCATTAGGAGTGAAGCTGAAACCACCGAAGACAAGCTTGTTTATTGCTGCCGTGGAAAAAGATGGCAGCTTTTAAAAGCTACTCTATCTACCCTTTTTTTTTCCTCCCTTTTATTCACCAGCAACATAAGCCACATAACGGCTTTTTTGGCCTTCAGTTTTAATGAATGCATTAGCCTGACCACCTGCTGAAGGAGTGCGGTGTGGATGGGTGACCTGAGAGGACAGGACTTGTTATGGATTAATTCTGCATGTCTGGACCCTCTGCCTCTTTGGTGCAGCCATGCTGGATAAATACAAATGAAAGAGCAAAATGCTTTTGAAAGCCTCAGGTGACTCATGGACGCAAGAGCAATTTGCCTACATTGCACACAGTTTGATTCGGCAAAGCAAAAGGTCTAAGTCGAAGCAAATGAGAAGTCACTGACCTTCTTGTGTTGTGAAAATGGTGAATAATTGCATGCACATGACTAGCATTAGCAAATATGGGCTGAGGGAAGGCCGTCTGCACAATGGTTGCTAAAAAAGAAAAGACTTTGTTACTTTGTGAATTATGATTCTTGAAGTTATTGGTTATTTAATGCTTCTCTGTAAAAAATAACAAAACAACAAAACTAGAAATAATATTATTAAATGCTACTAATAACATTAATTAAAAACATCTAAGATTCAGGCTATTGCAAAATATTTTATTTCCATCACTCACAGTAGTCAAAGTTTGCATTAGCTCTCATCCTCTTGTGTCTGACTCCTGAATAGTAATCATGTTGATTATTAGTGCGGGGTGATTTGCTGAAATCAAACTGTATAATACCAGCGAAGTGGCCTGTGATGGACCCTGTAGGGGTGAGATAGATGACCAATACTGTGTTCTTGGCAGTTTGTTGAACCTTAATCTATTTACCATCAAGCACACATTTCCGTTTTGTTGATATGTTGCTTCATTTCTTCACGTTATAGATATCTGACCAGTGCTCTAGACTAACTTGTGTGCCTAACCTTTTTTTTCTGAGGTGCACAAAAGGCACAAAAGTTAGGTGCAACCAGTTTTTTCCAAGATTTAGAAGTTCCCTTTTTTTTTTTTTTTTTTTTTTTTTTTTTTTAAATCGCTGTCCATATAGGCAGTATTGACTTGTAAATGATTAAATAACAATCTGGTAACAAAGTTCTTTATTTGAAGCACAGTTCTACAAGAAAGTTAACTTAACTCTTAAAATGCCTATCCCTTAAACAGAACATTTTATGAAAGCTGTATTACAATTACCTATTAATGTTATAGAAGTTACTGAGTGATTCTCAAGTTTTGTTTTTTTTTCTGTTTTTTGCTTGATTAACATTATTAGCCTAATACAAGAAATGCATTGATCCATCTGATATACATTCAATATTTTCTTAACTGTTTAAGATATATCTAACTGCATTATCTTGAATACTCTCTGATTGCAGCACAAGCATTTTAACTTCACACACATAACGGAGTACCTGGACAACGGCCAATCAGAGACGGAGATCTTATCATTTTCTTTTCTTCACCAAATGAAACCCTTTCAGCGTACATTTTTTGTGTTACGGCTATTGTAGCATATAGACCCTGGCACTGTGGGGAAAGTGAACAAAGTAAATGATTGTGTTTTTATTTTGAATTAATCTATGGTTTGGTATTGATTAGGCATTAACCGGCTTGACATGTTTTCGATTGTGAGCGGTTGTTTTCCAGAGTGTCCTTGAGTGTGGGGCCTTTTGTAATAACCCTCTGTGACTGCATTAATATCTCATGCAGTTTATATCAATGGGATCAGGCTTTGCTGTGGTGGCTGTAGACCGATCCCTCGTCAATGAGGCTCTGGGATTTGAGGCCTGTCTCCTGCCTCTCACTGATAAACTGTCAGGTCCAATCGACAGGATCATGTTCATCCTCACTCCCTCGGCTCCGCACTTGTCCTTTCTGGGAAGAAGAAAATGTTGTGTACAAATGTGGTTCAGGCAGTGAAAACACCCAGAGGAATGTCTGGTCAGTTTTATTAAATAGAGTTTGGAAGTGTTTGTGAGCTGAATGCTGGCTTGGCTTAATTGTTCAGAAGAATTTCTCCTTGTGTGAGAGCATTTGATGTTAGTATAACATTGGATGGCAGGTTCAAGCCAGGTTTTTGCAGCAAAGTGAAAGTTGTAGAAACCTGACCATTTAATTACCTTAACAAAATAAATATCTACATGGAAAAATTGTATTTCTTAGTTTTTGAATGTCCTAATGGTTCATATCGTTTCTAATAACAAAATAAAAGCAGGTTTACGTTGTCTGATATTGTCACTTTTTTGTCTCTTAGAAATGCACATTATCAAAACCTGCAACGTAAAAAAATGTTGCAATTTTTTTTAGCATACATTTAAATCACGATAAGCACACTTACAACCATACATGTAGCACCTCAATACCATATCCCACAATTCTGCCACAATACCATGCTGTAGTGAGTGTTACTATAGTAAATCCATGGCATGTGTAAAGCCTTCTGTCTCGTTGCACACCGCGTTTCTCGTTAAAGTCATTTGTGTTTATCGCTTTATATATACTTTTTAAAAATAAAGCTGATAATGATTATTTGTTTATAATTCTGTAACAGTTGCAACCAGACCAATACTAATAACAATAAGCAGAGTAAGTGGACATGATGTGGATTGGAGCTGACTGTGTGAGGGTGAAGTCAGGAGCGCTGACCTCACAGTAGCCTGACCGTCTGGCGTGCCGTGTTCAGCTGTCCAGACTGACCTCTGCTAAGCCCACCTGCAAGTGTGAAATCTGTACTGCGCTCGCCAGTTTTTAGCCAGGAAAATGTGTAGGACATTTCTTTGGTGCGTGAGGAAAGTGATGTCACCCGAGAGCCATCTGCTGCTGCGAGAGAGGAGTTTAACTCGTAAACACGGGTGAGGTCATGGGCGGCCGTCTGTCGGCTCTGGAGTGCAGAGAGTCGCTGCTCATGTTGTCTGGTCTACTGGGCATGGAGGTCTGCTCAGGCTGACATTACCTAACCAGTGTCATCATTTTGTTCATAATGGATTTGTTTATTATATGAATATGAATACTTTTACCCTTAATCTCCCTGTAAACTATCTCATGTAAAATATAATGGCATGTGGTTCCAGACATTAGCTGTCTGTGTAGAAGTTTTTGAACAGGCAAAATAGGTGAAGACATAGGCATTCATTCATACACAAATAATTCTTCTAGCATTATTATTATGAATTTGTGTCCTGCAAAATAGTTCCACATGAGTCCTTGCTGTGATCGTTGTTTCCTGAAAGTTTGGAGATGACTCGAGACGTTGTTTTTAAGTAGGAAGTTGTCTGGAACACCGCTTTAGTCACGCAGGTTTCGCATGATATTAAGATTACTAAATAATGAGCTCCTGTTGCATTGTTTTTGTTCAGGCTTCTAAATACATGTGTGTGAAACGGACACACATGCGATAAAAGCACATCTCTCAGAGCCTGACCTATATTCTGTTGGGTCTGCTCGAATTAGTTTACTTGGAGGGAAGTCGTCTGGAGTGTATTGATCAGTTGATTTCACACTGCACAGAGAGATGGAAATATCCTCTGCCTCTGCTTTAATCTGCCATTCAGACATTTTAACCTGTAGCCTACCTAGCAAATTTTGTTATAAACAAACCAACCAGAGCAAGCCAAATGCTTTTCTAATAAAACATTAAATATGTTGGTGTGTGTAAAACTCTTCTTAAAATGACTTATGACAATTCTTGATAAGATTATGCACACATGTACAAATGTAATGAAATTGTTAATGAGCTCTATCCAGGCTTTAAATATTTATCATTCTTTTTGTACATATTTTTGCACACTTCAAACTGGACTGGACTGGACTATTCTCAGACGCAGCACAGCTGTTCTAGATCCAGTGTGGCTATAATGCTGTTAGGAACACAAATCCAGCAAAGCTGAGGAGTTTGCATCATGAAGCAGAAACACTAGAACTATGCCATTACAGCTAAACTAAGTTTAAACTAAGTTCTCATACACATACACGTTTACATTTAAAACACACAAGTTACAAAAACAGTAAGTTATCTCTGTGAAGGAAAACAGCTGGGAAAGAAATCATGTTACATGTGTGGCAGCAGCTATATATATATATATATATATATATATATATATATATATATATATATATATATATATATATATATATATATATATATATATATATAATAAATCTGTAAATCTGCTGCTCTCTCGTCTCCTCTGAAGCTGGGACACTAAGTTGTGTTCTGTGCTTGTCTGTGCATCCAAAGACTGAACAGTTAGCATATTTTGCTAAAACTTTTTTCATGGCATTAGAACTGGTGACCATTGTTGCTTGTGAAATCAAAATGGCGCAGTAGCTGGTGGAAATATACAGATTAAGGGGTGGTAATATTATAAGAGATCCCTTTGCAACGCCTTTAGGGGAACAAGATCAAATGCGCTTGTTTTTTCAGATGCTTGTAGAAAAAGGCTTACTAAAACAAAGTTACTGGGTTACTCTTCAATGTTTCCTTGGTTGGTAGACACACTAGGGACCTGATTATAGCACCTAAAACCTGGAAAAGGTCAGATTGTCATGATATGATATATCATGATATTTAAGGTTCCTTTCTCTGTATTAAGAAAACATTAAAGGTTTAGCTTACCCAAAAATTAAAACTAGCCTGAGGGAAAGGAGATAAAGACTTACTGTAATGAACCCACGCCTTTCTGTAAGATAAATATCTATATTCAAAGGTAATAAACATATTTCTTTCACTTCTCTCTTGTTCTCGCTCAATGATCGTCACTAATCACACATTGCATTATGTCTTATTTTATCTGTCGGGACTGCTTATTATTACCACAAATTATTACTTAGAAAAATGGATGGATTTACTACAGGAGGCCTTTATTCTCCCCCTCGGGCCCTGTGGGGGAAGTTTTATTGAATTTTATGCACTGTATTTAGCGTGTTTTGGACTGTGAATGGGAAACACCTGCACACTGCAATGGTAGAGCTTATAAATGCCAGGACATTTTTTTTTTTATAACTGATAGGATTCATCTGTAAAAATT
The DNA here is from genome assembly GCF_018831695.1 of Puntigrus tetrazona. Taxonomy (NCBI): domain Eukaryota; kingdom Metazoa; phylum Chordata; class Actinopteri; order Cypriniformes; family Cyprinidae; genus Puntigrus; species Puntigrus tetrazona. The sequence continues at coordinate 7,603,591 of NC_056714.1, read as the reverse complement.
GTCATATACACATACAATGGTGTAAAACACTGGCTAGTTTTCTTTAATTACAACTTTTGCCTAAAACTCCTATATTGCCTATTAATATCCTAATAATATAATCATAATATGGTCATACAGAATATTTGATTTATAAACACTGATGATGCTAATGATAAGCATGCTGATAAGCAATTAGTTGTGAGAATTGGAGGATGTTAAGGATGCTTGTTGATCTGGAGTGGTTTATCAGGCTGTGTCTGCCTGTAATAGTAGGAGATTGCCTCATCATCATTTAGATTTTAACTTTTGATATTTGGTGTGGGACGCTGCATGTGTCATTTGCATATAAAGAGGCACCTGCAGGTTCCAGGGAACATCCGCTGTGGTTTAAACCTAGTCTTTTTGCTTTCACTTCTTTCTCTGTTCACACACGTCTGGGCTTTAAGAAACATGGGTGCATTCAGAGAAAATTCATTTGATGACACATCTAAACCATGAGTGTCTGAAATGGCATTGAGATGGAATGAAACCAGACATTCATTACAAGAGTGATTCAGCATTATAAGGCCAGATAATAAACATCTGCAAATAGATGGCTATAATAGTTGTGTATGATTGACAGAATGCATTTCTCACAGATGGATGCTGCTGTTATTTAAGTTAAAATCATAAATGCTCATATCAAATGATCTGTAATAGACAAAAAAGTACTTAAACTTGTTTTATGACACTACTGTTAGATCCAGTACAGTAGCGCTGTATTGTCTTTTATTTTCAGTATTTCTAACAATCTTGCGTCAAATTGTACCCTTTTTGAAAATGAATCCACAGGAAAATTAAGTTAATAAACGTCAGAGTTAATTCAAAATAAAGCTCAGCTGTTTTTCCTAATGTTGGGATCAGAGGGAAGGCAATGGATTTCCGTGGCCTTCAGAGTAATCGGTTGAATTATACAGGTTTTCCAGGGAGATGTTTGTGTCGCTTTTTTTTTTTTTTTTTTTTTTTTTTTTAAAGTGAAGGTCAACTGTCAGTCATATGACCTCTTGCTCAGACCATACAAATTTTTATGCATATACAGCTAAATGTGTCTCTGTGTGGACGGGCTTAATTCATGCAGCTCCTTTCTCTTTTTCTCCAGGTTCATTAAAGCAGCACACATTTACAGCTGTACACACACTGAGTATATTATCTTATACCCTACAGGTCAGATGGAGTGGTTTGTGCGTGAGCCTGTGCTAACAGGTCCTAAGCCTGAAAACCTCACACATGGATCCACATGTGTTTGCTGTGCCTTTACAGCCACTCTCAGTTAAAACGTCTGACTTTGCTGATGAAACAGGGTGTTTGGCGTTAGCAGCAGGGTCATTGTGAGGTTTCACTTTCACATTTCAAATGGCCCCCTATAGTGAGGACTGTCACTTTGATATAGATTGCTTGCTGCTTATCATATGATTATGATATGAAATGGGTAGCTCCAGTAATAAGATTAAATATTTCTGTCACAGAAATTGTATAAAGTGTAGTTAATATTCAATGTTCAATAAATTTTTACCAGTACCTTTTACGTTGTTGCAGTTCCATTGATCTCTGTGGCTTTACTTTTCTGTTGACTGCTTTCAAATGATTAGCCAAGACTTGTGTGTTTAGATTCGGGGCATGTAGCAATCACTGTATCAGCTATCAGGATTTTATCAGCTTTTTTGCTTTCCTCTAGTTATAGGACATCTCTTGATTGTTCTGTGATTATTCACGTTTAAGCCAGCATTCACTGGGCTTTATTCTTTTCAAAATGCTTTAATGCCTGCCTCTGTTGATCTGGAGTGTAGGTTTGAGAGATGTGTGTGTGTGTGTGTGTGTGTGTGTGTGTGTGTGTGTAGTTTTTTTTTTTTCTTCATTCACGTTCATTCATGGAGTGCAGATATTCAGTTTGTAGTCGTGCTTGTGTGAGCATTAAGCTCTTTGGTGTTTAAGGGTTCTCTTCATCGTGAAATAAATGCAGGGCTGGTATTTGCATGCAATTTGCATAAAGCCCCTGGAGGCTGTTTGAAATGGCAAGAGGCTAAATTCTGTTTATTACCCAGACCTTAACTAGTTTTTAGTTTTGTTGAATTTGCATCTCATTTGCATGGTGGGAACTGAGGCTTAGGTGAGCTAAATTCTTTTAATTTTTGAGAACTAGGAACTGTTTTGATTTGATTTGAAGTGAACAGAATAGCACAGCAGGAAGAGAAGTGGGGTGTAGATGTGCTGGTATTTCTGTAGTCTCATTACAAGAAGTAATCTGTAATCTCCCATGGCAATGACTATCAAAAAAATAGTTCCTTCAAGACTAAACTGTATCACGATACGTGATTAAAATTCCCTTCTTAACATGCAATTAATTTGTTTAATTGAGGGTTTCATTATTCACAGTTTTGTGTGGAAATATGAATATGGATCGTTTTAGTCTGACTGTGCCTAAAAAGCACTTGACGAGACTAACTGAGTCGTTAGAACAAAGGACCCTAGACTCCTGGAGCTGACAGCATCTCAGGGGCCGGTGAGGACTTCTGGCCCTGTCCACTGTAAGGCTGTGTCTTGTGCTCAGTTTACATAACTGTCAGTGTGTTCGGCTCCGTACAGATCAAGCCTGGGACATCCAAGAGCTGTCCGTGTGGGAGCTAAATGCATTTCTGTCTCTATTTCTGTTTTATTCTCTTTCTATAAGAGGATGTCTTTAGTCTTCATGTCTTTCTTTTTTTGTTGATTTTTGTTGCACGTGATTCCATTTCCTTGGCAGCTAACAAAGGTTGATGTTTCAGAATAGTAATAAAACTGACTCCATAACAACTCCTTTAAAATGTTCAGCTGTTACTGTGAAATAAGAAGCGATTTGACCCGACGATCTGAGCTGTTCTGCTTTCACCCAGTTTGGAGCAGCTATGTTTATGGGTCTAAGTAACAGAAGAGCTCAAACACACACATGCTCTCAGACAGGTCCTCCTGTGACAGATGAGCCCATCTCACACCTGCTGCTAATATTATCTCCTGTAGGGAAAGATATTCCTTCCACTTTTTCAAAGCCACAATTTTGTGCCGTTGGTAAGCTGGACATGCTCAGAACGGAGAGGTCTTTGGAGATGTATGATTTACTGTTGTATGAGGGTCTTCTCACTCATGAACGACGCATTCTGTAATGCTTATGAAATCATCTTTAGACCCATTTTCCAAGCTTCAGGGCGCAGGGAGGTAAAAGCAACAACCTGTTTTGTTTAGGCAGGATAAAGATTCACTTTGCTTGGCCGGTCTTCTGGAGATCAGTATTGCTGTGATTTGTATGACCATTAGTAATCATTTACTTGCCCTCATTATTTTATAAATCCCTGTGTCTTTTCTCTGTGAACACACAGTATTCTGGTCAAAAATCTTCTGTAAATCAGTGAATTTAAGTGCTTACATTTTGGTTTGTTTGTTACAGTAAACTTGGTTTTATTTCACAATACCTATTTTGAGCATGTATTATGTACAGTATAAATGTTCATTTATAGGTTATACACTTCTATCCCAGTTCATTTTAACTGCTTAAAAAACAAACCAACAACTTTTTCAAAATGTCTTCTTTTTTATGCTCCACAGCAAAAAAATCAGCTTTTCAAAAAAAAAAAAAAAAAAAAAAATGGAAAACAACTATTTAAGTTGTTGAATTTTTACTTAACACTAAACATTTCTTAAATATACTTATACCAGCAGCAGAATTTTTAAATTTAACTTAAAATGAATAAGCTAGAAAATGTATATTTTTGGTCATTTTTGTGAAATTTGTTCAACTCAAATTAGGAAACATAACGTTCTGGAGTTTATTTACTAATCATTTGTCATTTTGCAATTTGGTTATCACACAGTAGCCAGAAACAGCCACCCTTCTTCTTCTCATCGGAGACGTGAGATGCAGTACAAAACATGCATGGAATGATTGTTATGTCTTTTTATTTTTTAATGCCTTTACAATGTCGACATGTTCTGCATAATTTATTTGGTCTTTTCGGTTATTTTCAGTTGCCAAACATTCAGTATATCCCTAGAATTAAACTTGACACACATTAAACAAAATGACACACATTTATGAATTCAAACACACATTACCTTACAGATAACATTTGTTCTTAAATAAAGCGATTACATGTGTTTTAAAGATGTACTTCTTGCACGCTGCGGGAGGACAGCGGTAAGTTTGTGCAGCTTTTCCCAGGTAGAGCGAACAAGTAACATTTTAAAATAATTAATACAAGGCGGTAAAGAAAAGTTACCGCTGCGGCCCGGAGGAAGAGACCTGTTATGCAGCTCAACTCAGGTATTACTACAGAAACCTAAACCTGGCTGTATATATTGGAAATAACATTGAATTGAAAAAAAAAAAAAAAAAAAAAAAAAAGACTTACCATTAGTGTTTAATGACAGAGCAGGTGCTGAGGAGATGTTGTACAGATGTGTTTTTATGTTTGTTTGGTGTTTTTTTTTATTGGTTTTATGGTTATTTAGCATATATTTTTAATATTTAGAATTACAAATAACAAATATTATTCAGAATGCACTTAAAATCTACAACACCACACCACGCAGATTTCTATTTATTAGGCAGATTTCTTAGTATTCTGTTGGATACAGTATTTATTTCCCTTTTAATTATAATTTTAATATGTATTAAATATGTATTTGTGAAACATAATCAAATACTTTGACACAAACTATTTGATTATTTTACATATTAATTAAAGTTAGTAATTATAGTAAAGTCAATTAAAGTTAAATATGCCTAATATCGGCATGATCATCCTCAAGATGTGAACATCAGGAAGTTCTAACCAACCTGAGGATTGGTGGGTTACTTGTGTGTTTGGATGGTGGTTAGAAGAGAAAGATTACCTCTGGTAACTGTAAACACACATGATTGAAGACCGTAAGGATGAGCTGAAATCGTATGTTAATGGCTGTGCTGTCACACCCCTGGCAATCCCAACGCCGGTTAAATTGTACAACAGCTGGCGTCTTTATTTAATACTTGGTCTGTTTGCCGAGCAAACGGACAGGTGTACTTTTGTTCAAAGTTCTCCCTCTGTGTGAATATGACCTGTCAGCACTTCACAAGCAAAAACATAATCATATACACAATGGCATGTAAATATTTGCAGTAGCTATTATTGTTCCCTTCAGCAGCAGGTTTGTCACAATATCAGAGAGCGAGAAAGACCGAGAGAAAGAGTGTTTTCATGAGGTCATGAGGAAGAATCGGTCTTCAGTCAGGCATTTTTTGTTACTCTGATTGTAAAACAGAAATGATTCCGGGTCAAGTCCATACTTACATGGGTATTTTTAAAAACTGTTTTTTTTTTTTTTTCTTCCCAAATCTGTCAACATGAAAATGCACATTTAAGCAAAGTCGAGCATGCCAAACCAACAGGTAGTGATATAATCTCAACTGTAAAGCCATGCTGTCCAATCAGAAGCCTGAAAAGGTTTCTAGTAGGTGGAGATAACGCTCGTGCACATGATAGTTTTTATAAAACATCTTTAGTTTCAGTGACCCGGTGCAGCGTTTACATATAGATGTAGAACCACTAAAACCACACAGAAAAGCTGTGGTTCTGAAAATAACTGCATTCGTGTGGACAGGGCCTAAGATTGACAGCTAGTGGTTGAAAAGAGTACTGCAAAAACAAAGGCATTCACAATCAGAATGGGCTTTATTGTCAGGTATGTTTACACATACAAGCAATTTGTTTTAATGACAGAAGCTCAGTACAGTGCTCAGCGCAGACATCATCTAAAGTAAGTGTATCCTGCAGACTGAATGTGAAAGGAGAGTTCACCTGGAGCAGCTGTGTTTAGCTGTCATCAACCTTTTTAGGATGGACCATTCTCTACACAAGATTAATTTTAGGAGAAGCGGGAGGTGGATTTTATATATTTTGTATTGCAAGAACACACGTTTCCTTGAACACTGTTGCTGTTGTTTATTTTCCCTGTAAATGCAATAACATATTTTAGTGCAGGTACTGGAAGTGATTTCATGGCTTTTCAGGAGTGCAGTTTTACAGAGCAACTCAAAAGCATGTTTATATATAAATTGTGTAACCAGACAGAAACGTATGAGAGTGTGTGTGTGTGTGTGTGTGTGTGTGCTAGAGCCACTGCTGTGAGCTTCAGGATGCGGGTTATGTTTAATTATTCCTCATGGAGACTCAATTAAGCGATAGCGGGATCAGAGGAGTCGTCTGAATAATCACACCGTTCAGATCTACGAGAGTAGTCTGAGAAAATAGCAGGAAAGTGTTTCAGATGAATGGGAGAATGCTGCCGGAGACAACATTTATTGGTTTAATGACTAAAAACTCTTTAATGATCTCGTTTTAGGCTTCATTGAGCTGTTGAGAAATGGTCATCATGGCTTATTACGGTTTATGAGGTGGAGGATCTCTGACCGTCTGACCCAGCACTTTTTCGCCACTTAATCCCATATGCCCTGCTGTGATTCTAAAATAAAGAGAAAGGCCTGACTGGTTTTAATACGCTGGCAGTATAAGGCGTCCTGAAACTGTTTGCAGTTAGTGCAGTGAAGTGCGTCTGAAACGCTGCTCCGCTTTCTCAAGGTCAGGAGGATTGGGCTGGTCATCTTCATGTGTCTTCTGGTGTTTAGAGAAGTCTTAGACACAGTGGAAATGAGGAGGCCCACTGGATCTTTAGTGTCAATGTGAGAGAAGTGTTTGACAGCAGTAATGCAGCGTAAAATAGGTCTCTTTCATAACCTTGTGCTGAACTCGGCTTATAAGAGTCTTGATGATCAGCAGTTGGAGGAACATCAAAGAGTGTTTGAAAGCTTTGAGTTGCTGCAGAAATAACTCATTTACTCTATAACACAGATCTGCAGCAGGAAGAAATGGGAAATACTTTATACCCGGCTATATCAGATATTCCTCAGAATAAATCATCAGCAGGCTTTCTGATTTTTGGAATGTTTATTTGGATCTATAATCGGTAATTATTTTACAGGGAACCTTGTCATTTGATACATTACTATAACTTTAAAGGCTAAAAAGTAACTACAGTCCAAACTTTGGAAATCAGTGTATCAGCTACTTAAAATTTAAATTATTTCTATGTATTATATTCTGTGTATGCAGAAACAAACAGGCTTGACATCATTGGATGTAGTCTACACATGTCTGTTTCGATCATACGTGTACGTCGCACCTTACCGGACTGATTGATGCCAGAGGTTTTCCAGGACACCCGCAGCAGTGTACGAGTCGAGTGGAGCAGTACCTGGAGCGGTAGAGAACAGTAGTCGGAGAACTTGTTGTGAACAGTAGCTTCCTGAAAGAAGACTGCACTGTTATACCTAGTGATGACTACTGAATTACCATAATGTTTGTTTTACGATGTTTCTATCTTAAGATGTCAGATGTAGGGAAACACATTGGATCACTTTCATCTTTTTGAATGTGCATCTTCTGTTAGAAATGCAAAGAAATGTCAAAATAAGCGTCCTGGTGTATTTTGTAGTTTACAATTCTGTCCATACAATAATCTGTTTTTTTGCCATTCTGAAAACATTGTAACAACCTGCAATATCAGCAGAACTCATTTTAATATGTATTGGAATATTTGTACAAACACTAAAATATTTTTTTTATTAAACACACTTCACAACACTTTCACATGGCTAGCGAGGAGCTGGTCTGAATCTTCCCTCTGCTGATCATTCTGTTTCACATTCATTTCTTAAGAACACTGCAATCAGTGAGGACAGAGACAGTTCATCCTACTCAAATACAAACCACTCCTTAATACTATTTCAGAGAGAGGTTGTCGAGGCTGACTACTTGTTTTGGTATTTGGTGGTTTAGGACACGTACACAGGCTGGTTGTAAGAGGCCTCTAATGTCCAAGTTGATGGCTAAACCACTAGAGAAATACTGTGCCCTCTCTGCTATTATAGGCAGTCATCGTATATGGTGGAGACATTATTTATACCCACAACAACTAGTATGCTTAGTATTGTGAAGATCTGTTGTATGCCAGTGGCCTATGTATTTATGTCCTGTAAAATGTTGATTTTAAGTGGATTTAACATAAAGAGATGATGCTCCTGTACATGCTCAGGCGCTCTAACACTAGACACAGAGTAATCAGACGACTTGAGACAACTGTAAGACATTTATGTAGAGAGATGGATTAAAACAATCGTGCTCCATAAGCAACTTACGATTGTCATGACAGCAGCTGTGTTTTATAAAGGTTCTTTTCTGTTTGGGTTCTATTGTTTTCTGCAGAAATGAAAAACAAAAGCACAATAAACATCTCTCTGCAGATAAATAATCTTTGACGATGACCCTTCACCTTGAAGCTTCTTTTTTCACTTTTCTTTTATCAGCTTCTGATTGGAATTTCAAATGAATTTCTGAATTTCATGTCTGTGTTTTTTAATGGTTATTTATGAGGTATATTAGTCCATGTAGAATCTCTTGTAGTTTCCTTGTTGTCACGGTCCACACGGTGATTGTGAGACATGACCCTCATGAAAAGAACTTCTATCTTCTAAGACACAGAACCCAGGAACCGCAGGACCGATGTAATCGGCCCTTTTTTTCGAATGTGTTAAGGTTCAGCACACTTCTGACCTCAGTGGTTCTCTCTTAAGGCTGATTTATACTTCTGTGTTAGACCTGCACCGTAGGCTACACCTCAGATTTAATTTTTTCATCTGCGTCGTCATCCACGTTGAAAGCAGAAGAAGTGGCTCATCAGAGAAGAAAATAGCCTTGATGGCGGCAAATAAATATCAATCAATCAGTTAATCACTTTTATTTAACAATACAGATTGTATCAAAGTCCTGAACATCATGAAATAGGAGAATACAATGATAGGATTGTTATAATGATGAGATTGAACAATTTGTTATTAAATGCAGAGATGGTCTCTGTAATCAATTTGACGATAATCGCTAGGACGTGCCCAAATATTAAGTAATTAAATATTTTTTTTAAACATTCTTTCAGCCTCCACTTTATACCACGGCACATCAACATTGTTGTTTTAAAGCTTATTTTGGAAAATAAGATGAAAATAAGGCTTGTGAATGGCTTTCTGAGGGGCTTTGGCAGCAGGTCATGAAAAGCTTCAGAAAGCATCACTGTATTTACTGCAGTTATAGCAATAAGCTGATGAACAGATATGCACCTACTCAGTCAATGAAGTTTTTTAATGTTCATTTTAAGCACATTCACTTGAGACCAGTGGAATAAATGCAATCAGTGTGAGATTTTATGAATGAGCTTGCTTGTTTTTGTCTGTCTTTAGTTAAGTGTGTTTTTATTGCTATTTGAGGCTGTATATAAAAAGAGGTTTGAAATAAGATTGCTTTGATCATAGTTCAGCTGAGAGTGATCTTACAGGTTTACAGGCAACAGAAGTATTAAAACATTACTGTGAAGTCATGCACTATATTAATTATATTTTGGATTTTACTACAAGGCTTTAGGAACAGCAGGTTTCTATGTCTACTACATTCATTCACAATTTGCACACATTCATCTTGATTTTATGTCAAGTTCTGTTTGTCTTGTCATGTTCACACAAATTTCATAATATGAATCACATGTAATTGTATCCATTCGTTTAATTGCTTTGGCTATTTTCTATTGAAAATTTGGTTAGTAGCATCACTGACGATTAATGTCAATTGTATAACGTTTCTTTTAAAAAAACAGAAATAACTAGCTCGATAAACACAATATCTGAGCAGAAGGCTGCTGGTGTCTGGATCTGTTTTTGGTCAGAGCTAAATCTGCTGTAAGCACCAGAATAAGCTGACACAGCGCTGTGTGTGAGTGTGTTTTGGCCGTTGGTGGTGGAACGTCTTTTGTGACTCAGATAAGGACGGTTGCAGCGAGTTCATTCAACTGAAGACAGATTTTACCCAAAACTGCCTTTGCGATTGTCTGAGCTCCAGCCTGCAGGCAAATATATGCAAATGACTTCTAGAGAACATGAGCAGCTGTGAGTAAGATTGTGTGTGTGTATGTGTGTGTGTGTGTGCACTGATATTCACTACGTTGGACCAAATGTCGGAAAAGGAAAGTAAATTCTCCCTTTGTGGGGACATGTTTTTGGTCCCCATGAGGAAACAAGCTTATAAATCACACAGAGTGAAGTGTTTCAAGAATTTAAAATTCATGTAGTTTTGTGTGCTTAGGTTTAGGGGCGGAGTTAGAAAGAACAGTTGGTATGGAAAAAAAAAAACTATTATGCCTATTAGTCTCCATAAAACATAAAAACCTGTGTGTATGTGTGTGCAAGTGCCTCTTTGTAAATCTGGGTAATTATGAATCAGCTGTACTTAAGGTTCGTTGTAAATTTTACTATGCAAATATTTTTCCGAAGTGTCTGTTGAGTTGCTCCAGATCTCTAGAGGTTATGTAAGTGAATGTTTTCTCTTCCTGAAACGCAGGTAAGCGTTCATGAAGCACTGATTTATTCCTGCTCCAGCAATTATTCAGGTGGGTATAGAGACCTGGATCAGGGGTGTTTCGGACGCCTCTTTTCTCATTTGGGTGATTCGTTGCTAGAGCAGTCACAAACTCTCATAAAGGTCGTTGTGAAGTTAGTGTGATGAACATGACAGTTTCCATGAAATGATGACACAATCTACCTGAAGTAAAATAATAGAAAAGTGGTATAAACCATAAGCGTTTATCATGTCTGTTCTCTGTAATGACTCACACAGACTGACTCTAACTACAGTGACTTCATTATTTTGGTTGCACTTTAGTTTGATAATCAACTTCAGAAATTAAATGCATGTAAAGTAAATACATGTCAACTAATTGTCATTAATTCACTTCTACATGTGTACTAACTCTCAGAGTAGACTGTTAGGGTAGGGTTAGGGTTAGTAGAATAAGGTTGTGATAGTCAGTATGTAGTATGTAGTGAACTAAAATAAAGTGTTAGAAGATATTAAGCAGACGGTCTGCTAATAATCTAATGACTTCTAGTTGACGTAGTTACAGAGTTACTGACTGTTAGTCTTAATAGTGGAATATAAACATAAAGTGTTAGCTTTTGTTATTACTAGAGTATGTCCAATATTTATATTATAAACATAACTATGAGCATAAAATGAGAAAAGAGGAAAGTACCATCACTCTAAAGTCATAGTTTGCTTGTCTATAGAAATGCTGATTATTATTGAGGGTATTATTGAAGCGGTTTTCCTGCTCTTTTGATCATTTGATGGTTTAGCATCGCTCTTCTCACAACAGCTGTAAACCTGGGGAGGTCACAGTTTCTATGTCAGATCCATGGAGTATTAACCACAGTATTGTGTTATGACTATGCAAGTAATTTGTGATGGTGGCAGGTATATAACTAACTTCTGCTCCGTTCTGTCTCTGTTTCTCCAGAGAATCCATCTGATGCCGATCTGTGGTTGCTGAACAGTTGCACAGTCAAAAACCCAGCAGAAGATCACTTCAGGAACTCTATCAAGTATGTTTCTGTGACAGTTTGCATTACATATTTATGGCTTGGAGAAATAACGCATACATTTCTGAGAAAGAAATTGTTGCTAAGTGGATAAATTAACTATAAATTAATAATAAACTTTGATCATTGCATTCTGTCTGTGACTCTGTGGAATGGACTGCACGTCGAATTTGAATTGAACTCATTAGATATCCATGTACTATTTGTGAATAAAAATTGCTTTTCATTAGTTTTCATTATTCAAATACTTTAAAAAAGTCCCAACGTTACCAGAATTCTGGTTGTAAAATATTTTGACAACCCATTAATGAGGTATTTGGTGCCACATAGTGCTGTGTGGAGTTAACCCCTATGTAGGGCACTGTAAATCAGTCCCTTATGAGGTTTCATCTCAGTCTCGATGATGCTCATGAAGACGGTGTGTTTGCGTGTCCTTTATCAATTCATTGTGGTTTCGGTAGAGACTCATGTTCTTGTTTCAGCAGTACTTCCTCTCAGAGTGTGAACTTTGACTCTCTGTTAATTTGAGTAAAGCGCTCAGCAGAGTGATCTCTGCATGCTGATGAATGTCTTTCCTCCTGCTGGCCTGAGAGCACGGCAGTCTAGGTTTCTTTCATTGTAATCACTTTGTGAATAATTCCGTTAAGAGCTGTATTCAAGCATATTTTATACCTGCTCTGAAGTGTTCATAGAGATGCCTTTCACACTACATGTTGCTTTGACCATTTATTCCTTAGCTAATGGATGTGCCCTACACAGACGTCATTACAGCTGCTGAGTTTGATCTCTAAGCTGATATTTAGTCGAGTGATAGATCACAGATAAGAGATGTGTGTTAAAGTCTTGTTCAAAGCTTCTGTAACATCAGTGTCCAAATGGCCTTCTTTAGGAACTGAGATGCAGCTGAAAACCCTTCAGATAAAAAAAAAAAAAATCATCAGCAAGTGGCTATAAAATCCTCACAATGTAACATTTTCTCATTTGCAAGGTTCAGTTTTGGGGAATGCGCCACAATTGTTAATTCCACGTAATTTCTGCTATTGTCTTTATTGTCACTTGAGAAATACAAATTAACTTTAAAAACCAAACGCTCAAAGTCGCCTTAATTGTAATGCATATGCAAATGTTATTAAAATTAGTCATTGAAGAATGAGGCCTTTTCAAAACCACACAGTTCTGCAGAATGAAGTGGAGAGAGGATTTCCATAAGAGAGGGAGATTTGAGAGCCATTGCTGTGATGCAAATGCAATTACTGCTGCATTGAGCTGCGCGTCTGACTGCTCGCTGGGTTCCTACGTGTCATTTACATATTGAATTAGTGCGGGGCCTTGCCAATACACACACACACACACACACACACACACACACACACACACACACAGGTTCATATCAGCATCTGTGGGCTCAGAGGCAAACACGAGCGTTACTGCTGAATAAACACACATCATTTACAAAGACTGGACAAAAACGGCAGCTAGTGCTGTGAAAGGAGCAGTCATGCCAATCATCGCAGACAAAAGAACAGACGTACACATTGTGAACACACATCATTTGAGGCCGTTTCAATGCGATGAGTTTTCAGTGTGCATATATCAACATTTCTGTCTGTCTGACTCTTTCTCTCAGTGTTACCCGCATTAAACCAACTCAGCTTTATCTTCACAGAAACCTCCAGCACTGTTAAAGCCAAGTGTGTGACATGATTCCTCAGATTGTGTGTGTTATGTAGAGAGATCAGATGTGACCGGTTTCATCTGCTGCACCAGAAAACCGGCACATGTGTTGAATCCTAGCTGTACCTGTCATCTCTGGAAAATCCCACCCATGGACACATAGCCAGAAATCAACCAATACAATGCATATTAAATGAATGGCCAACAGATTCTTTAGAGTTTCAAAATAAACTATTTAAAATGTATTCTCAGATGAGATGTAACTATGCATTTAAGCTTTTAGTTTCAGTGCTGTAAATGAATCCATCATGGCAAAGGTAACCAAACCTGGCTCTTTATGCAGTGATGCATCCATGCCAGCAGGTGTCAGAATAAAGTTTGACATCCCTGTTTTTAAGACTTTCTTTTGAAGGTTGCAGCTTGTAAAATAATTAAACTATATTTTATGTATAAACATTTCTATTTGATTTATTTTATAACCTGTTATGTAAAGCACTTGAAATGTGTTTTAAATACACCTGTATACATAACCCTGGCTTGCCTACAGACCAGCAAATCTTCACAATTCTCAACCACAGCACTAATATTAGTAAATATGATTTTTTTTAAATATTAGTAAATAATTTAAAATTATTGAAAAAAATTAAACTGTCAGTAATGCAAAAGCAAAGGACAAATACAATAGAATAATAATAAAAATAATAAAATAAAGAGAGAAATTAAACTGTACTTGATGGTTTTTTTAAGTTTGGATTAATGGAAGTCTAAAGTATCCAGTTAACAGCCTTGTACAGAAATGATAATTAAATATAAAATAACAAAAGGCTTTCAGTCAAGAGCAGTGAGTAGTTTTGTCTTTGGTGTTTCTTCTTTGACTAATAGTAAGCACACAGTTGCAGCAGGAAGATTAGGCTCCTGTCACTTTAAGAGCCACATTGATCCAATTTAGTGTTACGCATAGATTTTTCTTACTACTTACATTCAAAATTCAGCACTTAACCTTGTCAACTATATAATAAATGTCAGATTTTGTGTATTTGACTTTAGGCGTGCACCTTGAGCTAAAACATTTCTAAACAAATCAGAGCAAATTCTCTTTATAGTAATATATCTAATCAACTTAAATCTAGCACATCCCATTTTGCCAACATCTCTTTACATTATTTTGTTTTCTGATTTGCACGTAAAATTGGGCTTTTATGGAGGAGAGAAAGCTCTCCGCTGGAAGAGAAGGATGGATCGTTTTATTCACGATTACTGTGCTTGGATCAGTCACTCCTCTTCTTCACTCGGCCTGCTGTTTCCTCTCATCTCTTTAAAGCAGACTGATTGTAGTCATGACCTGCAAGTTCACCCACCTTTTGAGAGTCAACAGTAGTTAACGAGCTGGGTCCTGACCCGTTCACTAACTAGTGCTAATGAACTTCTAACAGGCGTTTAGCAGGAGATGACTCTGTGAATGACCCGCTGAGCACAACTGACTGGTTTGACAGGTTTAGAACAGCTCAGGTGTGTGCTGAGACGTCTGATATACAGCATGAAGGGTCCAGTTTGACGAAGAGAAGACCTGCTGTGGGTCTGAACTCTGAGGAAGTGAGCAGGAAAATAGTGCTAGGTGTCTGTCAATCACCAGAGCACCACCATATCAACTCCATCTTCCAGCTTCATTCAGCTCTCAGGAGTGTTGTTTGTGGATGTGAGGTGCTGTCTGAGAGGATCTGCTGTGCAGGGCTGTGTTTTCGTTGGTGTCAAGTCTGGAACTTTTTTTTTTATTATTCTGGGTATTAGTACACACACATGAAATCCTTCCCACATGATTTTTTTTCTTTCTGACACTATTTTCCACCATGGCAGTACGGTTTGACCTGTTCAGATCTGAAAGGTCATACAGCATCACGGCAGTTGTCCAAATGTCTCATATCTTTCTGATTCCCAGCCAATCTGTTTTGACGTCACAGAGCTGTGGCTGCATGTAAAAGTCATTGCTGAAATAGTTCACTGGTGATGAAGAAGACATAATGTTCACAATTTGTATTATTTGTTAGGCACCAGAGAGTCTGATTAATGTTTGTCTGAGACAAGTGGACTTTTTAAATGGGCAATGGAAAGAAAACTTTACTTGCTTGAATGGACAGGTAACCTGATTAAATACTGACGCTTGACCACCAAAATTATTTGTCTGAGAGTGATTCTCATAGTCAGAGTAAACGAAGACTGAAGTATTTGAACTTCCAGAGAGAGAGAGACTCGAGGAGCTCAACAGAAACTTCAATAAGGATGTGTACATTGTAACAGTTACATATTCATTAAGCAGTTTGATTAAACACTTGAGTTTGAACAGAATCTTACAGTGGAGACAGACCAGTCTTTCCATGCTCTAGTGAACAGGGAGCACTAATTGAAATGAACTCTATGTATAGTTTCATTGCTTTGTAAGCTAATGGTGTTACTGTTCCATGCCGCCCTTTTATTTGACTAATATTTTTTCATTAAGAGCTCACTTCAGACATGTTTTGCAGATTGGCGTTGAGCAGTGAGTCTGTGTCCGCTATTTTTTTTTTTCCTTTTTCCTGTGACAAGTCTGTGTCAGTCTATTTGTTGTCTTGTGAAGGCATTATTTATCTCCAATGCCACATGCCCTCTTATTCCCCACTCAGGTTATTGGTAATGACATCTGAGCCAAAACTTAATTATCTATAATTCTTCTTTGGCTTTGCTCTGTGTCAGCAGTGTATTTATTTTTCAGCCTTTGGATTGAATATGGCTGAAATCCCTGGTTTTGGAAAGATCTAGACTTGTTATTAAATGTGGTTGGTTCTCTTCACTCTCTATTCAGAGTATCATGAGAAAACGATCTTCACACAACCGAGATGCAAAGATGTCCAAAACAAGTAAATGGTGAATAAAATAAAATCTTTTTTTCACAAATGTATATTTCTTTGTGATATTCTTTTCTTAGCCCTGTTTCTTGATGCACTTTTCACTCTTTCAGCCTCATTAAATCAGAAATGAGCAGGGCTGAATTGCATCCGCTCTCTGGTTTTAAGAGTTTGGCTCTTTAGCTTCTTTCTCTTTGCCTGTTCATGTTGTTTTCACACTTCTTTCTGAGTCACTGTTGTTCTCAGTTCTCCAGCTTTTGAAATTCTGAAAAACACTTTTAGTAAACAAAGATAAACACACCACAGCGATCCCACGGGCAGTGAGATTATCCATCGAGCAGCGCTGTTGTTTCTTCTGGGGTTTTCACGTCTCTTTGAATGCTTTACTCTTCTGAAGTCTGAAAAGCTGACTGTTAATGGCTTCTCAAGGTCGCTCTTTCTTTTGCCCAATGTCTCAGTTTGACCTCACACACACAAACGCTGAGGATAAAGACGGATAAATCATTAAATCTTCTCTTGTATGTGTGTCTCGTCTAGCTAGATGCTCTCTATAAAGCTTCTTCAGCCCATCATCATGAGAGTGTGATGATCCACACAGCTCTTGTGATCACAGGAGAGCGGGGAACTAAAATTCTTCTCTTAGGCTGATGATACACTGAGCAACTTTTTGAGCAATGTTGCTTGGCAACTTTGAGACATTTTTCCATCAAATGGCAACCAGGTGAGATACAGGGCCCAAGACTGACATAAAATATCCAAATAGAAATCTGTTACCCATGCTTAAAGGAAAAGTCCCCAAGCAACTGGATAAATGGTGTCTTGTGTGCATCTGTTGTGCTCAGGACTGAATCACCTGTGACTCAGAGACATCATCTCAACCGTTTAGGCAGACCTTATTAATTTCAACAGAAAAAGTTCAACAAATAAAACACTCCCTAGTTTCTTTCATCTAGGAGCCGTCAGTTGCCTTTCTACAAGGAGACAGAAAGCAGAGGCTCAGAATTGCTTTTTCTGTGTTTATATATCGTCTATTATGTTCACAAAGTAAACTCACACACACAAACACACACACACACACACACACACAAACACACACACATCAAAACTCTCACTCTCACACACGTAAACATGTGGGATTTAGGATGGTTCAAAGGCCCGTTGAAGGAGGGGTCCCCCGAGGGGGAATTGTGATTTCTACCACAGGGGGACCACCGGAACATGATTTGTACGGCCGTGGACTTTCTACCGATTGGGAGGCATCAAGCCCCCTCACATTCTGTCCAGGGGGGTCCAGATACCATAGCGGCACCCCTGCTCACACTCACGCAAAGTAATTAATTATATGTAAGAATTAATGTCTGTTGTGGTTTATTATAATTAATATAATGTAAAATATACCTGGAGTCAGTTTTTTTTTAAATTAGTTTCCACAGAATCTCTTCTAGATCTAAACTGGATTTTCAACCTGGGAAACTGTGATCACGTTTGCAGTAATGGCGCTGTGTCAGACAGAAACGAGCTGTTTCTGAGGGGGAACGTTCTGATCAGTGACGTACATGCTATTTTCTTTGGAATAGCATGCACCGATAAATCATTCAAACAAGACCTGCAACGTCTGCTGAAGTGAATTTGGACTGTTTTGCTCTTTTTCATAGGTAACTTAAAAACGTGACTATATGCTGAAGTTGCAGTTCTCTGATTGTGTTTAACTGCGGCTCTGTGTTAATGCGTTGCATGCGTCCTCTTTATTTGACAGCAGTTTATTTAAAGGCCCATGAGAGTCTTTAATTACATGCGGTGGTCCTGCTGTGCGCTCGGTCATCGGACTTCGGCCATATGAAGTTAGAAACATGCTCTGAAAGTATGATCAAAACCTCCTAATTGGACTGGCAATTAAAGCGCGCCCCCCTCCGCTGAGCCCCAGCCCGAGATAATGAAGTGTAAATGCATCTCATAGAAGGAAGTTTGATCTCCTCTGCTCCGCTTACATTCATACATAGTGGAGCCATTAGAGGCAGAAGTATGCAGACTTATATTTAAAGTACTACAGGGAATTATTTTCCCTCTCATTATGATGCTTTATAAGATGCAGTGAAACGTTTACACACATGCAGGGTCTGTCCTCATCTGGGTCAGATGTTGTTCGTAGCCTAAACTGTCTGGCCTTCAGCATATCCTAAATCATTGAGCAGATGCTTTATGTAAGCAATAATTTTTTTAAAGGTTGTGTTATATGGTGAATTTAGCTCATGTCTAAAGGGTGTTGTGTCTCTCTCTAACTCTTACAGCCAATTTTTGGATTAGAACGTCACAGCAGAATGAGTAAGATGGAGCATCCTGAGCAGTTTATTAACAGTTTATGATCCTTTTGTTCTTAGCATCTCTGAACAGTTCACATCCTGAGAGTCCTGCTCTCCGGTCGGTTTCTGATCTCGTCCTCCTCGTGGCCTTCATCTGGCTGATCGTCGTCCTCTGGTCTCGCTGTCTAGCTCCATCTCCTGAACCGAACACAGCTCTTTCATGTTGTCCTCGCATGAGTTGTGGGAATCGTTGGATTGGTGTTTCTGCTGTTCAGAGGGTGTATCTCACAGCTGGCGCCGAGCACAGGGACTCGTTATGAGTCTGACGCTCTGGAGCGCTCGTTCAGGATGGGACACTCGTGAAGATGCTTGGAGGAGGAGGAGTGTGTAAAGAGGCTCAGGTGGCTTATATCTGCATCTCATTTGTACCTCAGCGGGTGTTCAAAGGCCTTTACAAGGTCAGGTTAATGCTGTCTTTAAAAAAAAACAGGAGTGTTTTTGCACAGAGAAGCAGTGGGTGGGGAAAACCTCCTCCCTGACTCAATTAAAATCGAATAAAGGCGACTAGGGTATATTTCACCGAATCCAAACGAGGCCTTAATGTGAAGTAGCTGGAAGTGTTTAGGGAGAGACGCGGCCCGTACGCATCTGTGGACCGAATCGTAATGTTCTTCAGCTAATGAAAGCAACTCTGAAGTCACTCGAGCCTGCTGCTGGATTGGTCTCATTCTCTTTGTTTGAGAGCGTCCTGCAGGGGGAGACAGCCCAGAAACACCCACATCGTTTCCAGCTTATTGAAAAATATGGGTCAAATATTTGCAGGCTACATGGCATATTCCCAAATCAAAACACAGAGACACAATAAAGTTTGTTTTTACGTTGTTCTCCTCAATATTCACAATATGTCTGAAATAGAAAACAAATTTGCATCATTACACTCAAATGCCTGTTACACACACTGGCCCATTGGAATCACATTATTAGGTTTATTAATCAACGTAATCAGGAGAATTAATCTTTAAAAGCATAGATGTGAGTGATGTAGAGTCATGTGGTCAGGATCCTTCGCTTCGCCGGCTCATCCTGTCAAGAGTTGTTTATAATGACCCTCTCATTGGACTTTCTTTTAAAGTGCCCATATTTTTTAAAGCTTCTAATATTGTTTTAGTAGTCTCCTACAATAGGTTTACATGCATGCAAAGTGAAAAATATTTATATCACCTCATTTTTGAGCGATTCTCAAATGATTAATTCAAAGTAGTTCTAAGATTCAGTCGTGAGCCTAATCTGTTCTGATTGGTCAGATGGCCCAGTCTGTTTTGATTGGTCTACATTGTACAGCAGTTGTTAGTAAAATGATTTGTTTGTGGGCCGGGTCAAGTTATTAGTTGCCGACCAACACAGAACACATGCAAATGTTACACCATGACGTGTAGCAGTCACAGAAATGGGATTTGAATTACTAACGACTCGTTTAGGCTGTATAGAGTCGATTCTTTACTTTTAGATTTACAGCTTTGCAGATCCTTTACATTCACATACAGCTAAATTACACACTGCATGAAAAAAAACATTGGAAATGGCATAATAGAGGCACTAATTACAGCGTGCCTAGTGATTTGTAATGATGATCATTTCCTCAGTGTTTAACCTCTCTGACACAAATACAGCTAAAACAGCAGGTCTCCTCTCTGTGCGTGACTGCAGGAGTCTTGCCCCATCAGCCCTGCTTCATCAAAGCTGCTGCTGGAGAAGGTGGCCATTGAATTACCGGGGTCGTATGTGCTCTCACTCGAGCCAGAGAGCAGAATTGACTTTGGCTGACCTCTGACCTCCATCTGCTGCTTTAGTTCTGTGGAGAGCTGCGCTGTGTGCTCATGAGACGATCTCTCTTCCGTATGATCGTATGCGTACATTGATTCTGAATTTCCCCACATCGTTGTTGTGCTGTATTAGAGAGGATGGACGTGAATCCAGCAGGGATGTTCATGGAGTAATTGCTGTCTGGTGACAGTCAGGTATCACATCAGTAGCACTTGAATATTTAATGGAGGGAATCATCAGAGACGGACAGGGAACTCAGGAAAGTGCTGCAAATCAAAAGCGGATGCAGGGTTTTCATCCTGCAGGAAAAATGTGTCGCTCCTAACAAGTGTGCCTTCCTGAATCTGTCTTTATTAAAATCATCTCGTTCCTCACTCTCCCTCTCGCCTCTTTTCTTCCTGTTTTTTTAATGTAATGAACCTTGCCTTGAACCGGCTTTTTAATTGCCTCTCCCTACATTTGCTGGGAAAAATGTTTTTTTTATTTTTTTATTTTTATTCTGTGAATTAATTTTCAGGGAGAGCAACTGAATAGCAATTTAATTAGGCAGCCGGCATTGTACAGCCTTTCCAGCATTTTTTTTTCCAGAAGAATGCTGTTTAGAATAAATAATGATGCTAAAAACGAGAGGCTTTTAAAGCACATCAATATAGGCGCTTGCAACGATAAGCCACGCCACATTATGCTGAAATAGCAGCCGGGGAAATTAAGCTGGAAAATGGCTCTTATTTTTGCCTTTAATGAGCCTGTAGTTTCTCTCTAAGGGTCCTGTGTGTCCACATGCTCTCAGCTCTTTTGTGTTTCTGCTTTATTCACTTATTTGCTATAAAGCCTTTTCTGCCTTACCTCCTTCACTTTTGTTTTCCTTGGTTTGAGGCACAAGCTCCTGCAAACAAGCCTGTTTTTGTCTTTGTGACGCGCAATACTAGGCTGATGAAGCATTATCCTGCTTGTCAGTCAAGACTCTTGTATTTGGAAGATGATGGAATGATAGAGGAGAGGTGTCTGTGTTTGTGACGTGTGACGTGTGTTTAGGTTTTTCCTAAGATACGTTTTGGTACTAGATCCTTATGAATGTGAGTACTGGGACCAGCTGGTTTGTAGATCAGCCTCTGTAACGTCCCACAGGCTTTTCTCCTGTACAGTCCAGATCATCAATCATCAGAAGATCACCAGATCAGCCAGAACTCAGACAAACACAGTGTGTCTTTCTCTCACTCACTTACACACACACACACCACTTAATTATTGAATTTAGGTGTTTCAGTCAGACCCTTTGCCACAGGTATATAATCAAGCACTAGCCATGCAGTCTGTATTTACACATATTTGCGAAAAATGGGTCATTCTGAAGAGCTCAGTGAGTTCAAGTATTCCCAGAAGAGTGAGAGCTGTTATAGCTATAGAGGAACCATCTCCATGTGAAAGTAATGTCTGTATATTTAGAATGTGAGGTCATTAAAGTTGATGTTGAATTAACGGTCAATACTTTTGTCCATAGAGTGTATTTCCAAAGAAATCGATATTGCATCAAATTAGTTAAAATCTAATGAAATCAAGAGCTGGTGAATGTGAAATCTGTGTCGCTGCACAGTCCTACTGTATAATACATGAGGCCTAATGGTTATTAAGGCTGGCTAGGTAATTGGGCTGATTTTAGATTTCTGATTTCTCCCCTTTCTATCCCGATTATCTTATGAGATCTTCCTGTGGTGTGATGTGTGTTAAGAGTGACTGATCTACTCAATATTAACATGTTGAATATTTATGTCAGAAATCCTGTTGTGTGGGTAGAGACCCAAGAACAAACTTGAGTAAAATCTGGAGATTATCACATGCAATCAGAAAGCAAGCTGACAGAAGACAGAAGCATAACAACAAATGCAGCCATGGCAGCACAAAAGCATTGGGAGAGCAGAGATTCAGGATCAGCTTGTCGATTTGTCCTGGAAAACATATCTGTTATCAAGCTTTGAGAGATTTCGTGAGATTTCCCGTGTTCACAGTCAGGACTCTGTTGGTGTGCTGTCTTTGTCACATTGCGGCACACCACACACTATGGGAGCACAACGATGAAATTTAGGATTAGGATAGAGAACTCAAAACAGGTGTATGAACACAGGTTGACAACACAGACTGTTAAAAGGCGATGCGACTCCACTTCCTTCCACTACAGAAAGTGAAGCCAAAACATTCCCAGCATGGCCGCTGACATCTTAGGAAAATGACGTCATTTGGAGCTAGAGTTTGTGTAGCAGAGCTCATGAGGTGGAGCCCAAACTCCCGAAGACCCAATCCTAAGATCACTTTTTTTTGATCCTGGATCAACATTACTGTCCAAAAATAAATACTTATCATGATATCAACCCCTAAACCTAACTCTACTCAAAATGTATTCTTAAAATCAGTTTAAAATGATAGCTGATTAACAAGAGTGTAGAAGAACCTAACCTTGACCAAGAGCCTAAAAATTATGTTTCCAGAACAATGACCTCAAATCTGATTGGTTGATTGGAATGTTGTTCCAGGATTGTTCCAAGAAGGTGATCCAGGAACATCTTGTACTTGGTGAAATTACACTCACTCAGTTTTTATAACATCTAATAACTACTTTAAAGTAAACCTTTTAGAAATACAAACACTTGAACATATATCAGCATAAGAACTACCTAAAATGTTGGAAACTATCGAATCTAGTGCTCGCAAGTGATCACAATTAATTGTATAGTTGAGTCATTAGCAGTAATGGGAAAAACTGTTATAAACAACATTACTAACGGGTAATCAAACTAATTACTGTTGCAGTATTACTATAAATTATTATAGCCTAATATTATTATTTTCAGTTAATTTGTATGAATGTGCAGTGTGATGTACCTGTATTTGACGCTCTGTAAACTAATGTCGCAGTACATACTGAGCGAGAAGGTTTATCACACAAAAATTACGTGCTACATGTAAATAGAGTTCCTTTGGAATTCTCCAGCTTTTAAGAACTGCTGGTTTCTCTGGTAGTGGGCGGAACTAGTGCGTAAGCAACAGTCTCATTGGATGACACTCACCTACTGTCACTCCTGTTCTGATTTCAGCAAATCAGTTTCAGCGAATGCAAATCAACATGATTTGAAATTCATGAGCCCAGCAGGTCAATAATCCTAGTGCATTTTATATTGTTATTAAAAGTCATAGTAGTTTTATCAGTCTTATTATTTCACCTTTTTATAGAAACACTTAATGACAAACAATATCTTAAACACCATCACTAGTCCTAAGCTCAGTCGACATGACAAATATGCAGTCATGATGATTCTAATTATGAAGTTCTGTCATCTTATAATGCTCAATTATGAACAAAATAATATTATGCTATTAAAAATTACTAGGACGATTTTATTGCCAAGGTGTGCATAGAGAGTCAATAATAGTATTTATAATAATATTTAATAGTTTTCTCTTACATTGTCCCACAGAAACATAATGTAGGTTAGTGTACAATGTTTTATAATAATAATTTATTCTATTTAGTGTCTATTTCATTAATTTAACATATGTAATATGTGCATATGCAATTTTTTTTTAAGTTACAGAAAACTTAGTAAATAACTATTAACTATAACGAAGTACATTTTTAAATTAACATGCCCATTTTTAAATTAACATGCCCATTATTAGACACAAATAATGACTACATTATTAAATATATTGTCAGACTGCTGCTATTCTGATGTCTGGAAAAAGAGTAGAAAGTTTTGATGATTTTCCAGTGACAAATTTCATGCTCGTCATCCTTGTGTCATCAGGAATCATGAGAATAACTGTACTGGATCATATGTATTGCATCATAACATATATAATATGAGAAGCAGCACTTGATTAGTGAAGGCTAACAAATAGAATTAGAGACCAAAGCTGTGTGTGAAATAGATTGAACGCTTTAAAACAGTAAACAACAATTTTGCTGAAAGTTCATCACAACCAAACTAAACGAATGCAATTCTTTCAAATAAATATGCCCACTGTGCTGTCTGAATACTAATCATTTCTTCTACTTGAGAAGCATTCAGACTTCAGTTCTTCCTAAGTTTAAGTTGTGCCTTGATGCCGATTAAGGTCCGCTAAGCACTTTTCTCACTCTTGAACGATGATGTGAAATATTTGAAGTGACTCGTCGTCTAAAGCCTCTTTGAAGTTGCTGTGGATATGGGGAGCTTTTCTGCGACATTGGCGGTTGTCAGCGGGTGACATTTGCTTTTATAAGGATTAAGGCTGTTGTAGATTTTGTAGGGTAATTAATGCAGTCATGTGTATCTGCTATGATAAAATTTATGACACACTTTTATTATATGCATGTCAGCGTTAACCTCCACCATTACATTGTGAATGTGAGCTACATTTAGAACTGCTTTGTTGAATAACAAGGTCATTTCTCTAAATTTCCTTCCACACCTTTTACATGCTTTTTAATGGCACTGTAGTGAATGTGGCTCAATTGAGAGAAATCAAGGCACCTATGTGTTAGTTACCAACATTTTTGTCTGTGCTCCAAATTGAAGCAGTCAGTAGCGTACGAACAGAGTCTGACCTGAAGTTAAATGGAAGAGCTACAACATTTATGAATGAGCTCTGTGGAGTTGAGCAGAGGTTTTATTCTGCATCATATTCCAGGGGTTTGCTGGTGTAAGTTCTGCAGGAGGCCCACGGCTAAACTGTACTCAGGAGGTTGTGCTTTAACATCATGTAGAATTTAATCCAACATAATCTCTGTTAGATTTCTGCCCCTGTAAACACACAGATCTGAGTGATCTTCCTCGCATGTGTCTGAATTTCACTGCATGAAACCAAAAGCCTTTCTGAAGTGCTGTTTCAGTGACACAAGAATCTACAATCCTGATCAACTGTTTCAGGTAAACCCTGCCAATTCGGCCGAAGCGGCTCTGTAAATCTCCCTGACTAAAGGATTCGATGAGTGAAGGAGAAAATGAACTGCTGGTGATGGAGGACAGCAGCAGAGATTTGATTTGGCTCGTGTCGACAGGACAGTGACTGAGTCTGTGGTCAGAAACCATTAGTATGTGTTGGGAATCATACAGCGGAGTAGAGCTGTCTGATCCCTTCCGCCGAGGAAAAAGTACAAACTTTTCTCCTTGTCAATAGCTTTTTTCCCTTTTTTCATCTGGTCAGAGAGTTGATCCTTCGAGATGTGTGCAGGTTTGCCATCTCACCCACGAGTCTTCAGTCGCTTCATCTGTCCTTCAGACGTGGAGATGAAGATAGTGTCTGCACTTTCGTCTAATCTCCACTCCTCTTGTCATGGAAGCTCTTCTCGAGGTGACTTACTGTGGCCTCACATCCATGAAGACTGAAAGCCTGAGATTTGTCATGCTCCTGAGACTCGTCTGCTTGATGTTTAACAAGGCTGCCTGCCGCTCAGGCTTCCCTTATTACGGTGGTCAAAGCTGTTGTTCGTGAGAAGACTTGGATTTTTGACAAGCCTCTGGTATCCTGCTTCATCTGTCTCAGGAACTTCACTCAAAGCCAGGGATGGCCAGAAGACATCACTGCTGGAAGATGGATTTATACTTGATAGAAAATCAACATCTTTCATGTTTGCAAATCTAAATTGTGTGGGCTGATGGAAAAGATGCAGAGTCATCTTAAACAGTTTTTCTGAAATGAAGTCAGGATTAAAGGCCAGCTTCAGAATGATTTCATTTTGTGACCAGTGTTTTCTTCTGGTGCAAGAGCTCACACTCTTCTGCCCAGAATTCTGTTAGAAACGGATCAAACTAGCAGTAATGCTAACTGTTACTATGGTGTTCTGGGAGACATATTTGAATGTCATTATTCATTTCAGGGTTTGTGCAACCTTTTGAAAAAGAAAATTAAACTATAATTATTTACAGCACTTTAAAACTCAAAAATGATCCTGTTAAAATAGTATTTTTAATGGGATGATCAAAATAATTTTGTTAAAACACTTTTGTAAAATGAAAAAAAAAACATTGAACTGCCCCTTTGACCAATAGATGGCAGTAGTCAAGCACTTTTTTCGACTTTTTTATATTAGGCATATAGCAAAAATAATCTTTTTAAAATTGTTTTCATGGAGACAATTTCTTGTTTGACTTTGTATTTTGTTGTTGCTTGAACTGAATCCATGCTGAGCTGCTCCTAATTTGAAAGGGACCGTAAAATGTGCACAAAGTGAGCAAAGCACTGGTCATAGCAGTATTATTGATGATGTCACACATCGATTAACAGGTGAGAAACTTTCCTCATCATCACAGCCCCGGCCCCAGATTAGGACCCACTACTTTAGTCCAGGAAGTGTGTGGTAATCCAGAGAATCAGTCAGTGTTGATGAACTGCAGCTATACTGGGGTCATGTTCGTAGGATCATCATTTTCTGATTACAAACACTCAGGAAGACAGAGATGTTAATCACACGCGCATCCTGCGGTTGAGGGGCAGACCTGGATGTTATTGTTATTCGTTTTTGACCGCTAACGCTGCAGGTCTTCCATTTAGTGCTTGTTAAAGTGAAAGTTTCTGGTAGTCTTAGTAGTGTCTTTGCTGCACACTAATAGTGATTCAGTACACAGTCCTTCCTAAAGTGATCTGAACATATGACACTGGGGTGTTTGGATAGCTTGATCCGTGACCCATCGGTCTGGACGTGTCCCGCTCTGAACAAACAGAAAACATGCTTCAGCTAAATCCAGCCGTTTAACACCTGCATATTTAATGTGGGTGCTTGTTTTATCAGAGAAATGTTTCAGTCCCCAGTAGTCTGCATTAATTCTGACACAGAACATGAGCCTGCTGTCGTCTGAGGAGTCTCTGTTCAGACAGATGCTGTCCATGCATTACACGCGCACACACACACACACATTCACAGACACGAAGACGCACAGAAACACACACACAGGCTCGCTCACTCACTCACTCACAAAACACACACGTCACGTCCCATGAGTCTCTGCTGTCTTCAGACGGAGTGATCTGTGGCTCTCTTCTGCTGTTTTGAGCTGTGTGAACCCATTTCTGCACGTGTGATGAGGATGTGGTTTAACTGTAGTTTGTGTGCACTCCAGCAGATAAGAGGAAAAAAATATTAGTGTTGCTTTATTGAGAAAAACTAACTCAATAAGGCCAACAAAAACATACATAAGATTTCATGATTATTCAAATTTTAGTAGAACCCACTTCACCGGGCCTCTAAAAAAACATCAAATGTAATGTTAGTGAAGAGAAAAGACCCTTCAGAATATGAGAGACATGATTGATTGGAGAGCTATAGATATTACTTTTCCTCATGAATATCTGGAAGCTGAAAGCGATGAACAGCCCTGATGGTCAGAATGTCAGAATTGATCTGGCTGATTGTTGATCAGTCATCATAGTCATGTTTGTTCCCGAAAGTGCTTTGGTATCAAGTTAACGCTTTAATGTAAAAATGTGAGTCCCAGAAGTCTACTGTCAGAATAGATCTGTGCATTAGTGTATGTCTACCAGTGAGCGTAATGTGTTTCTCAGTTTTACATTTTTTTTTAGTAATATTTAGTAATATTTTTAGTAATTTTCTTCATCTTTTAATGCAGTGTTTACTAAATTGAACAATATTTGGAGGCTAAATGCTAATGTTTTTGTGTATCATTTACTAATTATTAATGGCATCAATAAATAATTTCATTTATTTTCATTAATATATTTATTAAAAAAGCTAAGGTATTGTGGAATGTTACAGGAGTCTCTCTGCCAGGCCGATGCTGACTGTGCATTTTGTTTCAGGAAAGCGCGGGAGCAGAATAAGAAGGTGGTTGTGGCAGGATGTGTTCCACAGGCCCAGCCCAGGACCGACTACCTCAAGGAGCTCAGCATCATTGGGGTGAACACACACACACACACACACACTCACACACACTCACGCTCTCAGTCACTCACTGACACACACAAACACACAATCACTCACAGAGTCTCTGCTATACTCACGCTCTTTAATGCTCACTCGCCCACACACACTCCCTCTCACACACACACTCTCACTCACTCACTCACACACACACACGCACGCTCAGCAGCGCTCACGTTCACTGATTTAGCTGATGATCACTCTTCAGTGGCCGTCTGTTCTGTGCGCTGAAGTGAAGCAGTTGTTTTCAGCTCATATTTGCATTAGTTAAAGCTGGAATCCGGTGACACGTGTGGGCGAGGATTGTTTGCTCTTACCGTTGGAGAAATCACCTTATGCAAATAGAGAGGCGTTTTGCATACTGTGCCTGTGCCGTTGAGTCTCTCAGGATGTGAGTGTGAAGAACTAATCAGGTCTGTGTTCTAGAGAACGGAGCTCTGCAGTGTTTGGCCAGTAATTCAGCAGCTGTTAGCGCTGAGCAGGAACGGGCCTGTTTATTGAATTTAATTACATTTATGGTGTGCTGTTTGACATAGCGTGTGGGATTACCAACACATTCATGTTTATGAAGGAGATGATTCAATAATGAATGGACTGAGCCTAACTGGTCCTGCTTTAATAAAACATGGCTGTGCAAATAAACAAAACTGGATTATTTATGGCTTAAAGTGTCAGCTGCATTTCAGATGTGTGTGTGTCTGGAGAGGTGTTTTGTCCTGAGGAGAGAGACAAACAGTAATGTGTAGGTCAGGCTGTGTTTAGTCTCAGACATACACCTGATGCTTCGCTAACACAGAAACAACCAAGAGCTCAGTTTAACTCTGAGCAACACTTTCTATGCAAGGAGTCAGTCCACCACGGTCTGTCCTGGAGGTTCGGTGTCAGAGTTTAGTTCCAACTCTAATCAGACACACCTGAAGAAGCTAATCAAGCTCTTGCTAGGTAGACTTATAACTTCCAGGCAGGTGTGTTGAGGCAAGTTATAGATGAACTCTGCAGGACACCGGCCCTCCAGGATCAAGTTTGATGACCCCTGATCTCAGTTCATTTCTTTATATGAAGAGTTCGTTGGCAATTTTTTTTCCCTAAAATCACATTTTATTGCACATTTTAGATGTACACACAGGTAATTTAGTTTATTTTTAAATATTAAATGTTTGTTTCACATCAAAAACAGATAACTCCACATTTTATGTTTCAGAGTTTAAAGTATTTGTAATCTCCTCAGATGTACATGTAGATGTTGTTGTGATCAGAGACTGTGTGGAGGTGCTTACATACAACCTTTCCCCAGCTGTGTTTTAAGTGTTTAAAATTAAACAGGATTATAAGCATGGTGAGCAAAATAATAGAGGTTGAGCAAAAATCCACTGATCAGTTGTATGGTGAAGCAGTTAGAAGGAAAGCTTTGGTGACAATATGCACCCTTTGAGCTATGTCTTTAAATTGTTGCCATCTAGACGCTTTTATAGGAGATTGAAGGCAACGAAAGCAATATATAAATGAACGTTTGGGCCATATGCAATAAGTCTTCTGAAGGATCATAATCTTTTAGGTAGAATGAATGTATTAAGTATTTATTTGATGTGTTATGTGAATTGTAATGATGTATGAATTTATTATGTTGTATGTAAACTAAGACCAATTTTCAGGCAAGGCTGAACAATAAAGTAACTAACTAACTTTTGAATAAGTACTAGTATCTAATGATCATTACCAATGACCATTTAATAGGTACTAGTATCTAATGAGTTAAGTGCTAGTATCTAAAAATGTATACTAGTACCTAATGAAAATAGCGTAAGTACTAGTTACTAGTGGAATACATACTAGTCAAAACTGAATAGACGATCCCATAAAAATCAATGTCAAAAAATTTTCATTTGTTAGGGTTGGTAACAATATAATAGTTACTAGTCACTACTGAAATATGTACTAGCATTTAATGATTAATTACTAGTATCTAATGAATCAGTACTAGTAGCTTTTATAAAAGACACTAGTACCTAAATAATAAGCACTAGTGCTTAAAAAATAAGCACTAGTAGTTAGTAAATACTAGTTTTAGTATCTAAAAAATAAGTACTAGTAACATGGAAATATATTCTAGTGCAGTTTATAGATTAAATGTTAAAACGGCTTGTCATAAACAAGCTGCTTTTGCAAGATTCCTTAAACGTTTCAGCTTTTATTTTATTTTCGTGCCCTGAAGAACATACCACAGGCTCATCAAGTGTGTCAAAATGATCCTTTCTCAATTACATTTTAAAAAGAATTTTCAAAGTGATATTTGTCTTGTCACCTGACCTGAATACAGATCTGATTCACTGAGATGGTCTTATTAGCTTCTGTTCAAAAACAAGAACACCGTCAGCTTCTGCAGTAAAACATGAACTCTCGATGCCTTGAAAGTGGACAATAATTTCTTTTTCATATTACGCTATATGAGGACAATAATACACACCAATCTGCTCTTTTACTTTTTTTTTTTTAAATGCTGTTTATCAATTTTTGCTAATGATCTGTTCATATGCATTTAATTTATGTAACGTATGAATGAACAGGAATTAAGTATATATTTGTATATTAACATTTATTTTTAATAATCAGAGTACAATTTAAGTGTCAAAAGCAAAGTTCTTTACTTCCATTCACATGCAGTGATCCAGATCCACTTCGTCTCTAAGACTTCTGCCAGGGGCTTTAGTTTTAAAGTATCTCTGTCAATATGGTACTTAACTATTCATGCACACTGTAGCATCATGTTACATAAGGCAATAAACCAGATTTCTGTTCCGCCTTTAACTCTCTTCAAACCAGCATCAAGTGTTTGAAATTACTTCTGATTGCCGTTTAATGTGTGTTATGGTCATGTGATGTTGCTGAAATACAGACAGACCGCTTAAAGCTGCTAATGTTCATCAGTAAATCTGTGGAAAATGAATAGAAGTCATGATTATGTCTGAGCTCATTTTAAAGTATACTCACACTAGTGTAGACATAGAAGACAGAAGACTTTGAATATTATTACTAATTTGCATTGATTTATTCTACAGTGGCTCAGGAGATGAGGCTTTGAGTCATTTTAATTGTCAACAAGTTGAAAAAAGTTTTTTTTTTTTGGTTTTTGAGATGATGTAATCTTGTTAAAACTGATAGACAGGAACAGGTATCGAACTCAGGATACTAATATTGAGAGTTTTTGAGCGATACACAGAACTAACACTAATGTTACAGTAAGTCTCAGACACAAAGGCAGCAAGAGCAGATCGAATCCGGTTTGCTCTGGAGGTCTCACTGCGTTTGATGAAGTTGCCTCGGCACATCTTTGTTTGGTCTAGACAACAGACTTCCACGTCGAGTGCGGCTCATCCCTCGATGCTTTCAAGTAGTTTGCTTTAAAAACAATAGCTGTGGGGAATCACACACTGGATCGTGAAGTTCTTCGGTTTAGGGCTGGATTAAAAGCACCAGACTGCATCTGAGGGAGGAACACTAACCAGGCCGACCTCCTGCCGCTCCCAAACATCTCTGCCAGCACATGAAAGAGTCCACTCAATAAAATTACCTTTCTTCTGGCTCTTTGAGGCGCTTCTGGAGAGCGCTGCGTTGAGAGCCGGTCCCGCGGCGGGTCGCTGCCTGAGCGGGCCAAGATTGAGCTCCCATTAAGGCAGAATTGATTTCTGTTCCAGTGTTTTTCACTCATGTGGAGGCCCGGGTCTCTCGGCCCACAGTACAGCTGAATTAATGGCCCGGCAGCCTCGGGTCAGTCATTTAACTGCAGGGTGCGCCACACAATGGACACGAATTCCCTTTAATACTGTAGATCAGCTTCTACAATCTCACAAGCTCCATGCAGAAATGAGCTCAGCGGAGGAAAGATTGGCACCTCCAGCCGACTCTCACCATTACAGACCTCTTTATTCTCACTCCATTTGCCATTCTGGCTTCCTTCTTCTTGAGTGCCTTCTTTCTCCCTCTGTTATAGTTCAGACTGGAACAATGAAGTGGTGCAGTGTTGACGGGTGGGAAAATGTGGAAATGTGCAAGAATGAGTTTCTGAGGAACCGACTAACTCTGGATTTCTCTGTTAACTGCATATCACATTTTTAGTCAAGAAGCATATGGATGTCATGATATTCCTCAGTTATTCTGTAGATTCAGAGCATCCACATTACCAAAGAACATCATCACTGACTTCAAGTCAAGCACAAGGTTATGTACTTTAAAAACGTAATAATCAATGAGGTTATCTTAGCATGGACTAATCTGCTAGCGTTCTCCAACGTGTTTTTCTGACATCGGAGATGATAAGAGCTTAATCTGAATTTATTTTACTAGTTATGGGGAGGATTGTAGGCTTTCAGTGGTGATGGTCAACATATGAGAACACATGCTATAATACTGCTTTAAAAGCACACATCGTATTTAATGTTAAAGATGATGGCGTATGTCCTCATGAGTTGTAGTGTTTTCCTCCTCCTCATGTCTGTTCGTATGACTGCAGAAACACCGGCTCTCACGCGGCTCCTGGAGTCTTACCTCTGTATGAATCTCTACAGCAGAGGTCGCTGAATTCTAATCAAGGTCTTATTAGGCATAACTTGCAGGCAGGTGTGTTGAGACAAGTTATAGCTAAACTCTCAGGACACTGGCCCTCCAGGATCAAGTTTGATGACCCTTGATATATAGCGTCATGACAGTCTTGAGGAGTTAGGGCTAACTTATTGCACTGGATCACATGATGGCTGCATCACATTTAACAACGCAGTTTTACAATTTTACAGTTTTTTTACAATTTGCTTTTTTTTTTTAAATCACTGTCCATATAGGCAGTATTGACTTGTAAATGATTAACTAACAATTTGGCAACAAAGTTCTTTATTTGAAGCACAGTTTTAAGAAAGTTAACTTACTGTGTTTAAAGTGCTTCACTGAGCTGAAATTTAAGCTTTAAACATCAAAATCTAAACTGGTCAAGCCACTCTCTTTGATTGTAGGCAGTGGCAGAGCATTGGTTATTTTCGGACGGTTCAGGCCTTAACTTAACATTGTTAGTTGTCAATCGTTCTTTTTATCTGATGGGCCTAGGCTACTCACCTCTCTGTCTGACTTCAGCACAAGCATTTTAACTTACACATACAGGAATATCTGTACCACAGCCAATCAGAGAGGGGGGGTCCGTTCTTCACTGTCTTTGATTGGTTTATACCACGATATATGCCTAATGTGTGCAATAGTGTTGAACCACATGGAGACTTTTAGAGTCACAGAGACTTTTTCCTCTCGAACGGCTAGTCACATCCGTGCCACCTCAGAATTTTTTTTAGCCGCATCATTGAGAAATTCTGTTGCTCTATAGTGTCCAGGGAGTTCACACAAGTGGCCTCTGAGTGAAGATCTCACACTCTCTCTCTGTGTGTCTGTAGGTCCAGCAGATCGATCGAGTGGTGGAGGTGGTGGAGGAGGCTGGTCAGTCTCACACACACACACACACACACACACACACACACACACACACACAGACACACACACACACACACACACACTGTCTCTGAGATGATCATATGCATTTTATTGTACTATGTTTGCTGATGAGCTAGTGTATGTGTTTGTCTTTCATGTCAGGTGATTAGATGCTGACCAATGAACTATTTTAACTGGGGGAAGTATAGATGATTATGATTATGTTCTGATAGTAGTTCTCATTAGTATTTGGTGACTCAATATTGCTGTTGTCAGTTTTAGCAGTGGTGTTCTCTTGTTGTTTGTCCTGTTATTTTCTAAATGTGGGCAAAAGCTTAGATGTGCAGGAGGTCAGTTCTGACTAAAGGCTGGGTACCTTTCAAATTTTATTTGGTAACGGAACCTTTTTCTGTCCTTTACTCCATTTTTAAATGGAGATTTACTGTTAAAATTAATACACGGTAGAACAATTGTGTGAATATTTCTTTACAAAGTTTTAATAATAATTGTACTTTTTAGACTATTGGGCTTGCTTAAAGTGGTTGTAATGATTATTTTTATAATTGAATTATTGATGGAGCTGTAAAGGAGTATGTAAAGACATACATTATACTGTACAAAAGCAATACAAGAGTCATATATTTCTGTTGTATGTTAAACCGTACTTTAATTGTAAACAGGTTGCTGAGAAGTTTCTGTGTATACACAGTGTGATATGATGCTGGAGATGAACTTCATGTGTTAATGAAGCTGAAAATCATGTGCTTCAGTATTTGTGTAGTAAACAAAGCCACGTCTCAGCCATTCATACATATAGAGGTAACATGCAGGATTATATATTTAAACTGTAATTTGCATTTTCAAATATTCAAATAAACTAGTTCATATTACGATTTCAAGTGACAGACCATCTTTATTCTTTCAAAAAAAATGATGTTTACCATGCCATTCAGCACTGTAGAGTAAATTCTGTTTTTAATGAAGGGACTTCGCCATCTTGTCCGGTTTTTCGCTGAAACCACATGACCCTAGAAATGCAAGCACACTTCAGAACGTTTCGGGTTTGCGCTGTGTGTTGTGTTTTAAAGAGCTGCAGGCGTGACATCATCAATCAATCAATCAATCTGTGCTTTATTGGCATGGAAATTGTTAGAATGTATTGCCAAAGCAATTTACATTGAATCTAGAACAGATATGTATTACTAATAAATAATTTTAATACTAATAATTCATAAACAAATACATGCATGTAAATAAGCAAAATAGAACATATCAGTTGAATTAATTCTACAATTAAATGAACAATTTAAAATGATGCTAAAGCATTAACCTAACACCGCATCAAGGGAAAGACAAGATTGTGTACTCTATAACTTTTTTTTCAGTACTTCAGCAGGACTTTACTAGTAGCGACACACACACACACACACACACAAGGCAACAGACTGCTGATCCACAGGTAAAACAATAGACTTTTAAAGAGCCACATTAGCAGGAGTTTGGAGCTGTTTCTCTGTTGATCTGCGTGGAGGAGAAGATCAGATCAGCTGTGAAGGGAAGCTCTTGAATACTCACGGTTTCACACGATTGAAGGTATAGTCCACATAAAAATGAAAATTTTAATGGAAAATCTGAATTAGGGATTAGTTTCTTTATCATATCTGGAGAAATGTCTCAGCAATGGATGTGAATGGGTGCCGTCAGAATGAGAGCAAAAACAACACAATAATTCACTGCACTCAAGTCCAACAGTTAACAGCTGAGAAGACAAAAGATAAAACTAATCCAGCATTAAGACGTTTTTTAACATTGATATGAGTTCTTAATCCATAACTCTTCCTCCATCTCTGTCATGTTTTGCTTAAAAAGAACAGTCACATTTCTATTTATGTGCAGATTTCTCTGAAGGAAGAGTTATGGTCAAAGCTTAGCATGTCTACACATGCTCTACACATACCAGAATGCAGTTTGAAGATTAGAGATTTCTGTGGTTTAGTTCTGGAGAATCGTGAGGACACGGGGTCTTGTTCAGTGAGTTGTGTGTTGTTTGATGACGGAGGGTCGTGACTAAGAATGAATGAGGGATGGAGTTCAGGGTGGATATAAATGTTCGTGACTGACCAGATCAGAGCCTTTCAGATCTTTTACTAATCTGAATAAAAGACCGTTATCAGGTCTCTTCTGATGGTCATTCGTCTCTTTGACAGACTGAACTGTTCAGCTTCTGTGCTTGATTTCTTTTTATTTTGCTCTTTCAGTGTAAAAAAGAGAATAGACACCTGTGCTCTCGAGACCCTCTCATCTTTGTGAGTTTGTAAAAATATCTACTGATGAGATTTCATGTTCTTTTATGCACACACTTAAACCTCATTTATCATGGTACTTATAAATGGAGAGTAAATAAGTTGATGCATTCTGCTTCCTGAAGTGTACAGTAATTATGCTAACTTTAGACTATTGCGATATGTTTCACATGATGCAATGTGCATGAGTTGTAAAAACCAAAAACAAAACAAAACAAATTTTTTTTTATTGTGAATAAATAGAGTTGACATCAAAATAAAGAGAATAATCCAGAGGCTTAGTTGCATTGCTGGCCTGTTCTTGGTGTCAGTAAAGACAAGACTTTTGTGTGTTTTGGAGCAGAGCAAACACTTGATTGATGGGTTTTTCTGGATGTTGTGGGTCTCTTTGTCCTGTTTCCCAGAGGATCCAGACACAAGAGACTTTCAGAACCGTGGATCAGAAAATTACATGTCACACCTCTGGCCTCGAATCTTTGCTTTCAGTTATTTGCATGTAGATGGTTGTGTGAATTATTGAGCAGATTTGATTACATGTGTCTGGATACAGAAATCAAGTGATGCAATTAAATGGAGGCTGTGTGTGTGTGTGTGTGTGTGTGTGGATAGTGTATGGAGTCATGTGAACACTATCAGACCTGTTCTCAGACTAGGCTTGTGTAGATGTAATCTTTTACGTTTGGTCCAGTCTCTGAGCTCATCAGGTTGGTGGCAGTAAAACCCTCATGATGTAGATGACACACTGCTCAACATTATTTGAAATGACTTCATTTAAATGTGGACATTTAAAAAAACACACACACACTTAATTCTATGTGCACTAGGCCTTTAATTAGTTGTTGGAAATTAAAACTGATAACCCTTTATTTCAAGTCGTGCTCAGAATACCTGTGTATGAGAAAAGGGATCGTGTGTTTGTGGGGATCAGGTTTCTGTGTGTGTGTGTTAGTCATCAGATGACCATCTCCTCATTGTTGCTGCTGCATCTCTAGGAATTTTCATGTTGTTGTAATGTGAGGGATGTGTGTGTGTGTGTGTGTATGAGAACATCTGGAGGGTTCAGTTCATGGCATCTAATTTTTCTGTTGTTCTGAATAATCAGGGTTGTATTCACAGCCACGTGTAAATATCCTGTGTAGGCCTGTGGTGTGATGATTCTGTTCCTTGTCTGATGTGTGTGTGTGTGTGTGTGTGTGTGTGTGTTGAAGGTCACTCTGTGCGTCTGCTGGGTCAGAAGAAGGAGAAAGGCAAGCGTCTGGGAGGAGCGAGGCTGGATTTGCCCAAGATCAGGAAGAACCCGCTGATTGAAATCATTTCCATCAATACTGGGTAAGATGTGAACCAAGACACACACTCATGAAAGATTCAGAGTCACAGTGTGTGTGACATGACTGTCATCATTCAGACCCAGATGAGCTTCTGTGTGTTTAGGTGTATGTTATGTGGGCAAAACGATCCTTACAAAGATGGTGATATTTGAAATCCTTGTTTAGGTCCCCATGAGAAAACAAGCAAAATCATAAGGAATGAAAGGGTTTGAAAATGTAAAACTGTCTGTAGTTTTGTGTGAAGGTTATGGGAGAGAAAATACAGAGACTATTCAGTTTTCAGTCATGTGACTGGTTCGAAGACCTGGAGTAGAGCTGAAGATCTTTGCCAGGATCAGACTGGTTTGATCGGGTTCGGCTTTATTTCTATCATTTACTCGGGCTCAGGCTTGCATTAAATGAGCGGTCATGTTATACATTTCAATTAGTACGGAATGTGAAAATAGATGCTGAAGAGGTGAAACGGAGGCTTGCCTCTGGTGATTACGTTTTGGTTGCAACAGCAATTAAAGCAAAGTCTGAAGTGTGGAAAGTTTTGACCATGTGCCTAATGAGAATAATGAGCCTGCGGGTTATGTGGAATGCAAAAATGTTACAACAACAAAACGGCAAGGAGACAGGAGATATTGGTACTACTGGTGACAAAGTTAGGTCTTGATGCTTTCTCTCTCAGCAAAATTGTATTTGTGACCCATGAGGAGGCAAGCATTAAATTAGAGATTGGACTGCGTTACTATCCATTACTTGATGGTAAACCAGTAGGAAAAGCAGAGAATGATGCGAATGGAAAGTCAGTTAACCACCTGTAAACCATCAGTGCGGTTTATAACTGGGTCTAGTACTAAACCTTTGTTTAATTTAGTTAAATGTATGATAGTTGTAGTGCCTCGTGGGTGAGGGTTCATGTGCAGTCTCTGATAGAGAAGCATGCTGCCTATATGTGTGTGTGTGTAATGCTGATTCACACAGCATGCTCCTCACAGCAGTCTGACCCTGATCTGGTGTTCATTCACACCGCCGGACCTTCAGCTGGACCTGAGTCCATCGCTCATCAGTGGATGATCTCCAGAGGTCTCAGTAATCTGCCTGTTTGCTCGACAGTGTTCAACAAACTCCCCAGCATGCCGGTGGCTTAATTAGAAGCTCGTCTCTCGAGAGCCACTTAGAACCAAATGAGATGCAAATGGAAATGCCTCAAGATGCGGAGGAGTCTTCAAGGGAGGAGAACATGCCGTTTCGGGACTTTGGGACTTTCTGCTGTGTTTTTCTGCTCAGTGAAGACTGTATGTCCTGAGGATTTTCTGAGTTAAAGTGCTGTCGTGAGTGTTCGAGCTCCTTTACTGAAGGCATTTGACCTATCGGTAAGCCCTAATGTGTTACACAGGAGCAGAACTCGGACATCTTTAGTTTTCATTTATTTTAATTGGGACAATGCACATTAATAGTACGTATAATAATGTAAATTTCACCAGATTTAGCTTCAAATTTTCTTCAGTAGTAATTTTATCTGTAGGTTTCAGAGCCATAGAGAAACATCGGAAGATCTGTAGCTTTCTTTGGTTTGATGGTGTTCATGTGCCTGGGGTACTTGATTGTAACACTGATTCCAGCTGTTCTGAGAGGATGGGAAGTGACTATTATTTTATTCGATTTCCTGAACCCAAACAAAACAGAGCAAAATGTCTGTAAGCATTCAACTCTAATCCCAATTAAGATAAAAACGTTCATTTTCTGTTTGTCATATTTTCATTAAGTTAAAGTTTTTGTAATCTTGTGCTTCAGCAAGGTATCTCTGGCTTCATGTTAAAGTTGGTGAGTCTGTACAAACTTTAAACCTCAAACTGCTCTCACATCATGTACAGTGTATGACAAAACACACAAACGGGTCTTAATTTCAGTTCCTCTACATGTTAAAATTGTTAAATATAAATTAATTCAACCTTCCTCTGTGGTATATGATTGTGACCAACCTTAACATAAGACGACTTCTGCTTGCATTGATCTGAAAACCCTTGCTAATCGAGTTACCCACCATATTTATTTTAAAGGGGTCATATGATGTTATTTTAAAGATTAATGTTTGGTGTAACAGAATATGTTGACATGCTTTAATGTCCAAAAAAACTTAATTTTTCAAATACTGTACATTATTGTAGCTCTTCCATGCCAGGCACAGTGATTGGCCAAACACCACAAGCATGTGGTGGAAATATAATGCCCCTTACCATCATTGCGAGCTTTCAAAATTAATGTTAAGACAGTTATTTCCTTGCTAGTTTTACCATCAGTTCAAGCGCAAAAGAGAAAAGTCAGACACAGAGCTTGTTTGTATTTGAATTACACAAGCTACGATGTGACCTTCTCTCTCTCTCACACACACAAACACACACACATTTTTTGAACAATCAATAGCAAATAATTAAACTATTAAAAAAACATACTTACAGTTGCTGATTCAGAAGCTTCAGATTGTCAGATTGAACAAAGTTGAAATTGACCATAAAATGCATTTTAGACCAGTCTCTCTTAGAATAAATCCTTTTTGAGGAGACTTTGAGTTTAGTAACTCTG
Organism: Puntigrus tetrazona; assembly: GCF_018831695.1. Classification (NCBI taxonomy): domain Eukaryota; kingdom Metazoa; phylum Chordata; class Actinopteri; order Cypriniformes; family Cyprinidae; genus Puntigrus; species Puntigrus tetrazona. The sequence continues at coordinate 7,563,828 of NC_056714.1, read as the reverse complement.
CAGATTTTATACATGCACCTTTTATACACCTACAAAAGAATAAAATAAAGGAAAAATAGAAATTGCAACATATGACACCCTTTAAGATATATGTGTGTACCTCCATGACGTATTTAAGGCCTACACTGAGCAGCTCTGTTTGTCCGAGGGAGGCGGGGCTTACTGATAGGACAATTAATTATCTCTCTGATAAATGTTGTCTTAATGTTCATGTTCTGGTCATTTTGACCCAGGGCCAGTATTTAGTTTATCCTGAAAAGAAGATATTTTTTGAGAAGCCCAGTTGGGGTCCTTGAATAATTCAGACGGTTGTTTACAAGAAGCCATTTGTAGCTGTTATGCCTCTAGATGTGTTTTCTGTTATGCTGTTAATGTGTTCGTCATCTGGAAGACAACACTAGACAGTCAGCACACTCCTGCTCTCGGTGTAAGATCATGTACCGAGTCTCTCCAGAGTTCACTGTGTTAATCAGATAATGATGTTTGAACAGCGTTTGGTGTAAATGAAGATCCTCTTCAGTTCAGATGAGAGATCAAATACTTCTCATTGCTGCCGGGATGAATTTGCATTAGAACAATAATATAAAACATATATAAAGAAGGTGTTTGTGCATATATAGAAGATAAAAACAAAAATCAGTGCACTCTGATGATCAGATCACAGAGCAGGTCAGACTTCAGTCGGTGGAGGTGTACAGATGCCTGAATGCAGTCAACTCAGGCTTGACCTGCCCTACAGGAGCGTCTTCTGAAGACACAGTGATGCCAAACATCATCCGGATCAGAACTTGAGTGTTAGTCCTGCGAGTGTGTTTGTGAGAGAGAGAGAGAGAGCTCCTGTGAAACACACACGTTGTGCTTCCATGTTTTATGGGTTCATTCATAGGTGTGATGGTTTTTCTGTTTGTATCTCCACTTACACCTACACAAAACTACAGGCATTTCAGATTCTCAGAAAACTTAATTCATTGTGATTTAATAAGCTTGTTTCTTCATGTCTCTACATGTCTCTAATATTGCTATACTTGTGGACACACACACACACACACAATCATCATCATCATCAGCAGCTGTGAACTGTAGTTTCCTAACGTTTACAGTCAAGCTTTTGAGAAACTACAGTACAAACTGCTAACAATCATTTAAAAAATAAGAAAACATGTTTGATGTTAAATGCAGCCAAAAAGAAAGAAATTACAGATTTAAAGGTTTCAATTTCATTCTGTGTTTATCTGAAGGTGTTTGGAGGGAGTGTGTTTCTGTTCTGTATATAATGACACGAGGCCGTTATGATTCAGAGCCATTAGCTGAAGGTATGCTCTCAAAATAAAGCATGTTTGCATACAGCTGTAGTTACAGGTCAGATCTCTGGTTTCATTTGCATTCATACATGACGTTATCATCTCCTCAGTGTTAGTCCACCTTTATTCGGCTCCAGAGCTGTTTTTAATATGCTTTCGAGGCCTCTGACATTTGGAGGCAGTGCAGATAAAGAGCTCTTTGTGAGGTTTTCTCTCGACTGGACGTCATCCAGCCTCTTATCAGCGTCTCAGCCTCAGATCCTCACGCGGTGAAGACACACTCTCCAGAACACTGTTTGAATAGGCATAAAGCAGGGACTCTCAAAGTCTACATCCAGAGGTCCAAATCTGAATTTTCATTATTGTCAAAAGTCTGGACCGAAACAATTGGAACAATTCATAAACATATAGTAGGCTACATAACATGCATAGCACATAACACAAATTTTCTGAAAAAATAAAGCACCCTTTATGCTTAAAATACATCAATAAGTACAAAAGTGGTTAAACAATTAACTTTAATGTCAGATCAACCAATAAGAACTTTTCTTTGGCCAGTGCCACTATTGAGAAATCAGAATGGCCAGAATTAGATGCTGATTTTGTTTTCAGTTTTTTTTGTCTATCTCATAAGAGTTTTAAGTAAATTGATGTTAATAATAATAGTAGTAGTAGTTGTAGCTTAATATGTAGTAATAATAGTACCACCTTAACAGTTCTGAAGCATGCTTTTGCTTATGTTTGTTGACACACCAATGTTTCCCAAAAACTAGTAAATGCAAATTCTTTCTCTGCCAGCAAGGGCACTGTTGAATAGTGGTTTCCCTGAACGACCCGCGACTGAGAGCAGATCGATGTGTTTAGTGTCCTTCCATAGAGAGCTGAAGAGTTCTGTGTTCAGATGTACGCCCCACCAAAAGTAACTACTATGAATGTGTCGGGGGGGAAACAGAAGATTTTTGAATTATTTAGTCCATGTTGCAAAAATGAATTTTTTGACTCACCATCTCCTCATAGACACACATTTAGAGAGAAGGCATCTTTACAGATTAAGATTGTAATGATTTTTGTGTTTGTTTTAATTATTATTATTTTTTTAACTGGTAATTTGAAACTTTCTATAGATATATGTGAAGGGCTCTTGTTCAAGACTAGAAGGCAGAAAGCGCATCATGTTTTCTTTATTTTATAAAATTGAGTCGTGCTGTCAAATCACAATTAATCGCATTTAAAATAAGTTTTTGTTTAAAAAATGTGTGTGTATATTATGTACAGACGTGGACAAAATTGTCGGTACCCTTCGGTCAATGAAAGATAAACTCACAATGGTCACAGAAATATGATGTTTGATGATGTTTGATTGACAGATACTGTATTAGATGTAATCGTATGTTGTGTTTGTTTAGGATTCTGTGTTGTTCTGAAAAGCCTTTCAGCAGAATCACCTGCTCTGCCTTTGAACAGTCTTTTTTCATCAGTGCTTGCTCTTTGTCCCTCTGTGAACAGAAATGCATCATTTAGAAAGATAAAGAGTGAACATCATTCCATGGCTTAAACTATATATAACTGTAAGATGGGGCATTTCTTTGCATTTATGTAGGTTTATTTGTGTTAGGTTTGTTTGCTCTTGAGCTGCACATTATTTTTCCTCCTGCTCTGTGTCCGTTTTCCCAGATCACTGATAGCGGCTGTTTTATTTGACGGTGGTGGTATTGTTTACTGAAGCCTGCAGCAGCTGGAATGACTTTTGCAGGAGTTCAGTTTTGCTGTAAAGCAAAGGTCAGATGAACACATGAACTCTTCCAGAAACACGAGAGTGTTTGACGTCCTGTCCTGAGACTGATGGAGGCGGTTCATTCACACAAGCCTGAACACGTCTTCCTGTTCAAAAAACCCCCAAAAACCCAGATTCTTCTGTTCACATCATTAGAGCAATGTCAGCATCTCTGAATGACTGTGTAAGTTAGTGATTAGTTCCAGTGGTGTCTCGGTTGTCAGGAGCACTGGTGGAGCTGCTTCAGCAGATAGACACTGTTTTCTAGGAAGATGGAGTGGAAGAGCGCAGGGGACGACTTTAAAGTTTTCGTCTTCACATGGACTCTGAGAATGATGCTGAGAACAAGCAATGTCTGGTGTGTTTCTGCTCTGATCATAGAGACACGTCATGTGAAAAACATTAGCTTATGACTTTGGCTAGTTTAGTGCGTTCTCATTGGCTTTGCTCCAGTCCAGAGCAGCTGTGCCGTCAGTAAATCCTCACCGCTGCTGGAGCACATTAAGAAGAGAGAAAAAATGCATTTATTTCCACATGAGATGCATTTTCCAGTCGTTTCTGGATAGATGAAACATTGAGAGGTGTTTAGGTAAAGATATGGTAACACAGTTTTGTGTGTATAAAACATATTTCACAATCTAACACCGGAGTCTCTTCATGTCCAGCGATGCGTTTGACCTTGGATCCTCATTGAAATTCAGCTTCATTGGTTGTAATATCAGCCGTCTGTCTCCGGAGAGCTCCACAGAGCTACATTAACATTTAAATTCATTCAGATGTTCTTGAATTCATTTATTTCAGTTGTCACACATATTAAATGCATCTCTGTAGAATGCCGTTCACATTGTGTTGGTGTTATATTTACACATCATAAATAATGCATCTTGCCTTTGGCTGCAGTCTGTGTGGAGACATGAAGCTAAAGACGGTTCGAGCTCCAGGCTTTATCTGACCTTTCTGGGTCTTCAGAAACTCTGACCTCCTGAGCCTGAAAATGGTATGAAAACAGTGCATTCAGTCCATATTAATTGATTCTGAACAATAAATGATTTACAGAGATCTATTCATACTCTAACTGTACATTGCAGTCTCGCGCTGGTGAACTGAGCTTGACCCAACACATGATTCTAACTATCATGTATTCATTTATGCTCAGGTTACTGTAAATGAATCATTAGTTCTGGATAGAATGATCAAACAGTAGTGATGTATAACACATGCACAGGTGCTGTTGATATTCTTTCTATTTACGTGTATTTGCAAGTATTAGCATGTTCTCCATCAGTAGTGAAAAATCATAGCTCCACGTTTGCTCCCTGGATTCATATTTGGCATTGAGTTAGCGTGTTAGCTTGTGTTTAGCAGCTATGAGTGGAACTTCCTGTGTTATTGTCTGGTTCTCAATGCTCTCTAGGTCGTTCGGCTGGTGATGGAGAGCTCTGTCAGCCACTGGCGGAGGATGACCCTTTAGCGTTGACCCTTCTAGCCGCTGCACACCTGCAAGAGCACTAACCTAGTTAACAGCAGGACAGAGCTGTAATCAGGCAGAGTGACTCCAGTAATAGTCTGCTTCTGCTCAGGAGCCTAACTCTGTCTGATGGGCGTTCCTAACCAGCTCTTCAGGTTTCTTCATGTCCTTAGCTCTCTGAAGGTCAGCGATGGAAGAGAGAAGAGCTCCCATGATTTTAGCATGTTTGGTGTTTTGGCTTGTCTTTACAGTCACAGTCATTAGTATGCTGGAGCTGACCTCTGGAAGAATCTCACCATTCGTTTGTGTGTGTGAGTTTTAGTTGTTGTCTCCAGCTCATTTATCAGAGGGTGTAATTATTGCACATGGTGGGATTTGTCAGTGCTTGACTGGCCTTGACTCAACGTCCATCTAATGAGCCTCAAACGCTGTCACTCATAACTATAAGATTGCCTCGTTTAATGACACTATGTTTGGTGGTTTGCCAAGTGCAAACTCTTTGTCACTCAGGGCCAGAGATTAATGGAGGTTTGTTCCACCAAAATGAACAAGAATGACTGACTCAAGGTAAAAGGCCAAAAAAAAGCCTGTACAATGAGCTTTATGTTGCTAATGTGATAAACTAATTCACACATGGCTCTTATATTTTGACCATGAAGGCAGAAAATGACATGCCCTTACCCTCATACAGGAGCAGGTAGGATACAGTGGCTAATAGAGAGTGTGTGTGTGTGTGTTTGTTGAGGTCAGTAATTGGCTCTGAAGACACCAGTTATCTGATGTGTGGCTTTATGAGATGTGATCTGTTTAGTCTGCTATGTTCAGGGCAGCAGAATGATTGTTAGGGATATTTTCATGGTTATTTATGTTAAATGTGTCCAGGGCCAAACAGTTTAGCTCACGTTGCTGGCAGTGTTTTCTTGTGAGTTTAAGAACTAGGGCAGCGTTTCTCTGTCTGTCTGATGTAGATACGGAGTCTTGTAGCGTGTGTCACCCCGATGGTCGGGCCCCTGCTGACTCGGCCCTCGGGCCTCTGGAGGGTCGGCTGCTTGCTGAATGATTCTGCTGTCGGACAGCTCTATTCCCTAAGGTGACGCTGGATGACAGCAAACAATAGCTCTTATCAGACTCGCGGCTGACCTGGAAACGCGAGGCCGTTATGAATGCGGTGGGCTTCACTGTGAGATTGGGTCATGAGCTCAGCACAGATGAAGGATTCTCCAGTCAGTGTGTGACGAAGGCCACTGCCTCATCCGGCAGCTGCGGAGCCAGAACATCTACTGAGGATCCCGCTGGTGGAGAGCTTCATTCGCAGGCCGTCTGGATGATCACTGGCTGGAGGTTTGGTCAGCATGAGCTCTTACAGCGGTCATCCATCCTCTCCTAATGGTACAGACTCCACGGTCCGGCTCTGCAGTGAAACACAGACTGGAAACCAGCCATTCAAAGCCAAGCCCTCTTCACTGAATCTACCAGCAGAGACAAAGAGTAACATTCAAAGTCTAATAATTAAAGTGTGAAATTTTTCTTCAGCTTTGTCTACAGCATCTACTGATTGCCGTGCACTGTTTAGTCCAGAAACCCAGGATTGCACACTTCCAAGGCATTGCGCAGTTCGTTTAACTAAAAATGTTGAATTAAAATTCTGAAAAAAATTAAATAAAAAAGGAGTTAATGTTCTTTTCAATTCTTGATTTCAATTTAGATACAACAGAAAAAAACAACCTAATATAGGCCAACATTGTTGAAGACAAGCAAACAATCCAGTAAGAAAAAATAAATTACACTGTAAATTAAAATAAATATTAAAATAAATAAATAAGAACACTACATAATCAATTGATTAAAAACATTTTGATCATCTTCAAGAGTTCTCTTTAAAACAGGAGGATATGAGTGTTTGCTAACATAGCGACAAAACTTAACATTGAGTCGCACTGGAACACACCAATGAGTTTGTTCTGCCCTTGTTCCTTCAGGTCACCTCATCTTTGAGTGTTTCAGTAATGCAGATGGATGTTCACTGGAACACTGACTCTAGACGTAAAAAGCTGGATGTAAGCATGTTCCCATGACACATTCCTTCAAACTAACATTAAAATTGTCAGGTTCAGTAAATTATAATGTATGTAATGAAATGTTGCTCTCCATGCTACACAGGTAACTGTGACTTTAAATAACTGTGTTTACGCCTTTCTGTGACTGAAAAAACAGATTTATAATACTTTATTTCTGATTAAAAGTAACAGTGCAAAACTTAATCCAGTTATTGGATGTCAGCCACGCTATAAATAATGAATGGTATAAAGACGTGAAATATTTCCAAGCATTACTGTCCTTCCAAGAAAGATGTCATCATATCTAATGGCACGTTTTCTTCTAATAATCCCAGATAACTAACAGAAATGAATCTTAAAAGCTAATAATGTTTGAGCAAATCGTGACTTTTCACTTTACACCTACCTTTGACTAGGCATAAGATTTAGTGTCAGTTGTAGCACTATGCCGAGATGGAACAACAGGTATACGTCCAGCCTAGTCTTCCAACCAGGTGTACGTCCAGCTGGTGCAACCGGCCCTCAATATTATTTCAGGGTTATTATATGAGCACTCAAGAGCTTTGGCAACTGCAGAAAAGTAGAAATGCCAAACCTGAACTTGTGTGGTGGTGTTGCTCTCAGGATCAGTGCTTGGACGTTTCTGGATTAGAACCTCCACATCCACTTTAATTAGCAAATTTTGTTTTCCTCTTAGCGAACAAATGCTTCATCAGCACCCATCACCAGCAGATTACACTTCAATTATGAGATTACTGAAGGAAAACTACTGTGAAACACGAGGTAGCTGTAAATATGCTGTGATGGAAAACCTCAGATTACTTCAGTGACCAAAACATGAAGAATACAATAAAGACAAAGCTGATGGACGTTCTGTGCTGCTCATGAAGCCTCATTGGAGACCTGGATGTCCTCATCACCTGGATGTTCGACGTTGGCAGGTCTCAGAGAGGTTTTGGCTCCTGGAAGCTTTCCTCAAACCATCTCATTTCACCCTAGGTTTTACTTTGTGTGGTTTCCAGGTGAGGCTGTGCTCCAGGTGTCTGATGGAAGAAAATAGAGTGGTTTGTTTACAGTCTGAGTTCCTTCTCAGCCCATCTGATCTGCTTGATCACTTGGACATGGATGTTGACAGTCTATTTATACAGCTTTTTCTTTTAGTCATTGGTTCCCAGCTTAGCTGGAAATGGTCACATGTTGTTTCTGATCAGCCCATGTCTGGATAAAAGCTGCTCTTTTAAACAAGGTCCAAATCATGGAGATTATGAATATAATTCATCTCTCAGATTTCCTCCAGACATGGAAGACAAAGCCAACTCTCTGGTCATTTGTCTTTTGGTCTTTCAGATGGCTCTCTGTGATTTCTTGTCATCAGATTACAATTTGATCCATCAGTGATGTGTCGTAGTGGATCAGTTTTTGTGTCTTTCTGAAGCTCTTTCTGAAGCTCAGTTGACTTTCCTCCGTCCTTCAAATGCAAAGATGAACCTGCTGTGAAACCTACAGTTCAAACTTCTTTAATTACTCTCTTAAGCAAACCCCAAACATGCCCTGTCCCACCGTTATCGTGTGTCTGACCCGTCCTCATGGGCGTCTCCTTTCAGCATAATTTAGCTGCGCTCTCCTCGCTTGGGCTCAAATTAATAAATTGAGGGAGCAGGGAGCATCTGGGGAGCTCTCAGCATTGTCTGACTGTCACAGGACTGTTGAATAGGTAACAAAGAGTAAAGCGGGTAAGTCTCACCAGGGCCCGTTAGCCCGGCACTGTGATGAAGTATATTGTCCGCACGTATCGCTGGTGTAATTAATGACTGGCGGACGCAGCCGCGGCGAACAGCTTTCAGCAGAAGTAATTAAGAAATTATTTACTGCAGGTGTCTAATCAGGCCCTGGTATTTTGTGCCGTCCATGTGGAGAGAACAGAACCCATGGAGCTTCTTAAATGAGCCAGTTTATCAGTGCGAATAGAGCAGAACGGCCACAACTGGGTCTCGACTCTGTTTGACGGATCACGCGGCAGGAGCGAAGAACAATGATGAATGCTAATGCTGAAACTGTGTGTACTTATGATAGAAAATAAACAGAATTTAACTCCTCCTGTATTCTGTTGTTGATGTCAGAGCTTGAGCAACTTAACCTCCACACTCATTTTCACAATCATTTTGCACTTCATAGTAATAAATACATTTAACTTTTTATGAACTAAACGGATGCAGTACTGTGTCCGCTCCTGTCCTGCTCTTCAAGCTTTAGATGTTTACTGGCATTAGCTGTATTGAAAGATCTTGTACACCATGAGAGATGAGAGAGGAGTTCTGAGGGTCCTAAAAAGTCTTGATTTGCCCTTCCTCTGATTAAGGAAGGCCTAATAAAGTCTTAAATCAGAGCAGAAAGTCTCTAATTCATAAAGTCTTGACATTTAAATATTGCATGAACTGAACACTTGTAATTTTTATCATCCCGTTGACTAATATTTGTTTTTGATTTAATCAAACTCAATTGTTTGAAGAATGTTTAGACAAAACAGAAATACTAAGGAAGAGCATCACTTTTTGCAATGTGATCAGAAGGTACAGTAAAAGTTATTTCCATATGCTAGTGTTTGGCATGACATATTCAAGCCTTAGGCTTGCTTGCTTGCTTGTTTGTTTGTTTGTAAAATGGATTTTAAAAGTAATAGTGAGCTGATAATTCTGTATTTTCAAACTTTGAATACAAGACATTTAAATGTAGGCACCATATTGGTGCATTTTGTTCCATTTGATCTATTGCATAGCTTTTCTGTACTCTTAAGAAGGTTTTAAATGCACTTTCACCAGGCCTTCAGAAACGCAGAGCTCCTGGTGACAGCAAGCGTCTTACGATGCTTTAGTCGTTCCTGCACTTGTGGATCTATCGATAATGAAATCATGCAGCACCTGCATTAATAAACCATGATGAAGCGAGTGCTGTAGATCTGCTTAAATGTGCATGAATCTCAGCTCAGACGAGACGTGTGGATGAAAGCGTCTGGCTCTGACAAGATGAATGCAGGGAAAAAGCAGCGCCGAACGTCCCTTAGATTCTGTAACATGACTGAAATACACTTCAAACCCTTCAAGCACTGCTCTGTTCATTATCTCTCGCTCTATTTCTTCTGAGGCAACATTCTACTGAAATTGTGTAAGGCAGGGCTTGAAGTAAATAGATTACCCAGAACGCCACCCGGCGGTTGTGACCGGCTGTCAGAGGTTCGGGTGGAGGAAAATATGGAAAAAGCTGTCCGTTGGGTAGCGAACACATTGGGTACGATGAGTCTGAGTCTCTTTTCACATAAAGCAGTGTAGGCTTTCGGTGGCTCTGTTCGGGAGGACCCATCTGTGTCAAGTCACATGACTCCTGTAATCGCTGACTTAATTCAGTGAAGTGTTGGGAGATAGATGTGCTGAAGGTCAAAGACCTTGTAGCCATCAGTTGTTTGTGTGTAAGAGTGATTTCATCAGACAGCAAGGACTCAATAAATAGCTGAAGCTGCAAGAATTATGATTCTCATAGGACAACAATCATCATCAGTAATTGCTATCATTTTGACCAAAATAATTGTGATTATCAGAATGCAGAATGGCAAAAAATATGATACTAGCCAAATATTTCCAGACTTTGTTTGGTATAGAAAAACAACAAATAAAAACACCATGATAAAATAAAATTGTATGTGGTAAAAATAAAAAACATTTGACACAGGACAAAAATAAAAAGAGCAAAAAAACAAAAACCAAATGCAGACAATAGATCGGATCAAATCTCACCATGTTCAGTAGTGATTACACATGCAGTTGTGCGTTTGTGTTGAACCTGTTTCAGCGAGGAACATCTCCAGCTTCAGAAGCGGTAATGAGGCTCTACAGACGTGTCTCTAGCTCAGCACTTTCGCAGAGCGCCGTAGCTGCAGGGGAGACGATGTTGCTGCTTTTCTTTAATGATGCTCCTCACCGCAGTCCAGCATTTTGAACTCTCTCCTCTGAGCTTCTGGATGGTCCTGACTCCCCGGCAGAGATCTGGCCTGCAGCGGAGCCCTGTCTCTGTAGCTGTTTGAAGGAGCCGGATGGGCTTCATCGACATTGCTGATGAAAGGAGAGACATGCTTGAGGCCCAGAGCTCCTGTCCGGTCAACTCTCTGTGGAACTCGTTCAGCAAACAAACAGGAGAAAGATTTTCCATCCAGCCCACAGTTCTCCTGCCGGACGCTTATTGATCAGCGCTCTGAAACATAGAAACAGACTCTTTACCTCTCTGCCAAATGTGTGCAAGAAAATGACAAACTTATGCTAAGTGAGACTTTGACTTTTACTGGTGCTGTTTTCTTCATTTTGCTGTTGTCTGGCCACCGTAAAGCTTTGGATCCCATTCATTTGCTGCAGTCTGTCTGTGAGTGTGACATTTATAATAGTTTCTCAATAATGCAAGAGGGAAAAGACAAAGAATCATTTTTCCAGCTTAAATCAGTTGATCATTGATGATTCAGTGATGTCATCATACTGTTCATTAGTATCTGTGTAGTCAGTCAAGCAAGCCAAAGAAGATGGAAGGCAAGGAACCAAAACTCAATCGGTGACAGAATAAAAAAAAAAAACTAGACCTTGGGAGAAACCAGGCTTAGTCAGAGGCCAGTTCCCCTTTGACCCAACAAAACCAGCATGGCATGGTTTAACTCCAGGTCACCACAGTCTGGTTGAGCATAGGACTCATCCGGTTCCTATGGTCTTGTCCCGATGGCCATCTAGATGACAAGGTCTTCAGAGCAGATCTGTCTCTGGGGCTCTGGTTGACTTGACCTCCATTGAAATTCAGAGCTGTAGAGGTCATTCATCTCTAGGTGCTGATCAATCACTTTTATTTATATAGCACTTTTAACCATACAGATTGTGTCAAAGCACTGAACAGTATCAGATAGGAGAATAGAGTGATAGTAATGACCAGTTTAAAAAGAAACTTTTTATTAAATGCAGAGAGTCTACGTAATCAAATTGTCGATAATTGTTAGAAAACCCATCCGTGACAGAATGGAAAAAACCCTTGAGAGAAACTCGATTTAATATAATACATTTTATAAAATAAATGAAGCAATGAATCAATGAATAATGGCAAAACTAAGTTATACTTGTACATTTAAAACAAAAATTTTAAGGCTGTAGTTATGGCTTATTAATCACTCTCTAAAAATGTTCAAAGCTACGGTTTCATGAAAAACACAGCCGTTGGAGACACACACCAGTAGCAGATTTCGTTGGAACTATTGTTTTGTTGTAAAATATAACAATATTGACTATTGTTTTTAAACTGAATGCTACATTTAAAACATAAAATGTTCACTTAATATCACCTTTTTGTTATTATAAAAATCAGTGTCACAATTGCAATTATTTGGAAATTGCATTCTTTTTTGTATTTTTAAGAAGGGTATGTTTCTGTGTCTGTATCAACAATAGTTTCTTAAATCCATTTCAGTCTATAGTCTGTTAATATTTATTCTTCATACTACTAAGTGATACCAATCAGCATATTTAGCAGCATCCTATCATACTCTCGCTGCTTGTGTGGATGCAGTAAATTTTGACCGCAAAAGATGAGGTCATTTTATGTCATTTGATCGTTTACGGCTCTTCCAAGTTTTTATACTAGAAGTGACATTTTGCTTGAAATGATTAGTTTTACCATAATGTTACTTTAAGTTGGGGTAGAATTAGATGACTGCCAAAAATCTGCATTTTGTTTTGCGTTCCCCATTTGAGAACCACTGGTCTAGGTATTATTAAATGGGCACAGTATTGAGATGGTGGTGAAGGACAGTAATGTGACATGAGCCTACTCAGTTATTCAGGAGCTATAACATTCAGGGCTTTATAAGTAATTAACAGGATTTTAAAATCTATACAAAGTTTAATAGGAACCAGTGCAGTGTAGACAGGACTGGGCCAAAACGTTGTGCTTCCTGTTTCTAATAAGGAGTCTAGCTGCTGCAGTCATGAACCATTGAGAGTTTACGTGTGTGTATTTGTGTGTGTGTGTATATATATATATATATATATATACATCAGAATGTTTTTTAATATCGACTGTTTATTCAGTTTTTCAAATTAGTTTGCTTCGCTGGACCACAAAGCGTATCATCAGCATAAAAGTGAAAACTAACACCATGTCTCCTAATAATATCTCCCAAGAGTACCTTATAAAGTTTGAAAAGTAATGGTTCTAGAACTGAGCCTTAAGGTACTCCATACTGTGATTGGTATGATACTTCACCGAATTTCAACACCATTAACATTAATTCCATGTTACAGTACTAATTATAAAGTATGACATGTGTTGTGTAATCCCAACGGAGTTCAGAAAGTCTATACACAATCAACAAATTCAATCTTAGTTTCATTGCAAATTTCCTTTTTAGTCAGCCTTTTTTGGTTTTTATAGCCAAGTTTTAGTCTAGTGCAGTTAAGATCATTTTTGGATGCATTACAGTTCATCAGTCAGATGTCTGATTTCACGCAGAGAAAACAGCACTTATAAGTGTGTGTGAATCCCTCCTGATGTTTACCAACTTCTCTCTCTTTCCCACAGCTGTCTGAACGCTTGCACGTACTGCAAAACCAAACATGCCAGAGGAGATCTGGCCAGTTACCCCATCGAGGAACTGGTGGAGAGAGCCCGGCAGTCCTTCCAGGGTGAGTCTGACCCCTGACCCTCACCATCAGCCAGTCACTTTATTTATATAGTGCTTTAACAATACAGATTGTATCAAAGCACTAAACAGTATCAAATAGGAGAATACTTAATATTTCACATTATCTAGAAATTAAGTTTCCCCAGCTAAGCAAGCCAGAGGCGTCAGTGGCAAGGAACTAAAACCCCATCCGTGACCGAATGGAGAAAAAAAACCCTCTAGAAACTAAGAACTAAGAAACAGACTAATATTAGCGTAGATGCCCTTCTTTTCACTATGTGATGAGTACATTGTGTGTTATGGGAAGTGTTTCCGGTTCTGGCTGATCTAATTAATGCAGCCTAACAATCCTTTAACAGATTTAAATAATAGAAGTGTATTAGTGTGTTGTGTGTGGTTAAGTGAGGTTAAAAAAATTCTTCTAGATTTAAACTGGCAGAGTGTGTCTGCTTCCTGAACAGAGTTAGGAGATTGTTCTAGAGTTCGGGCGCTAAATAGGAAAAGGATCTGGCGCCTGCAGTTGATTTTAATATTCTAGGTATTATCAAACGGCCAGAGTTTTGAGAATGCAGTGGACGGGCAGGACTATAATGTGATAAGAGCTCGCTCAAGTATTGAGGAGCTAAACCATTCAGGGCTTTATAGGTAATTAATAAGATTTTAAAATCTATCCGATGTTTGATAGGAGCCAGTGCAGTGTTAACAGAACTGGCTAATATGATCATACTTCCTAGTTCTAGTAAGGAATCTGGCTGCTGGGTTTTGGACTAGCTGAAGTTGAACAACCACCCAATAAAGCATTACAATAATCTAACCTCGAGGTCATAAACGCATGAATTAATATTTCTGCATTTGACGTCGAGAGCATAGGTCGTAATTTAGATATTTTTGAGATGGAAGAACGCAGTTTTACAGATGCTAGAAACATGTTGTTCAAAGGAAAGATTGCTGTCAAACCGCACACCTAGGTTCCTAACTGATGAAGAAGAATTAACAGAGCAGCCATCAAGTGATAGACTGTGTTCTAGATTATTACATGTGGGGTGTTTAAGTTCTCTCTAAAGGCACATCTTTGAGGAGATGGAGAGTCAGGAAATTCATCTTTGCGACACGGACTCAGAAAATATGAATTATGAATAAATAATTAAAATATCTTCTTATTGTTTTCCTCAGACACATTCATGATAATTACTTTTGCTGGAGCTTTGCTGCAAGACTATTTAGTGCATCTGAGTGCAGAAGTTTTCATCTGCTGAAGGAAGCTCTCTGCTGCGACACTAAACAGCGTGGAGTCACTCTCAGTCTCGTGTTGTATAACATACTAATATGTATAAACCATTTTTTTTTCGTGACAAATCTTCTGCTGCACATCGTGCTGCGTTTGTTATCACGGGAACATCCCAGCTTAGGATGAGGAGCTTCAGCTGTTCGTTTATATAGATGTGTACTCAAGCAGGTGAATGAACAACACATTTGAAGACTCTCAGCAACACACACTGATTTTATTTGTTTATTATTATTTATCATATTTGTTGGCAAGTTTAAGTATTAATTGACTAATCAGCTAAAATCAGGTTAAAAATCTGGTCATTTAGCATATCAGCAGTTGACTCTCCTGACTCACGACAGAGAGAACAGAGGAAGTGTGAGCTGTTTGACCGTCAGTAAGTCATGTTTGAGTTGAGTTGAGCAATAACAGTGAAGGTGTGTGTGTGTGTGTGTGTGTGTTCCTCTTTCTCTCACAGCAGCAGCACTTCTGCTCCACATGTCCACTATATTTCATCAGTGTGTGAGAGAGAGGCTGAGAGTGTGTGTGTGTGTGTGTGTGTGTGTGTGTGTGCTTGTGCTCATGCATTCATCACAGAGCCATGTGATCAACAAGTGTGTACATCACTGCATGTTAAACTCTGATGCTCTCTCTTTACAATCTGTTTCAAGTCAATTAGAAAGTGTAAGGATACCTCAGATACTTTGATTTCCTGTTAAACAAACAATGCAAACATACAGAAATCTTCAAGACACCCCACAGAGTGGAGGTGTAGGAAACTACCTTCACATTTAGTTCTCTCTAAAACCCATCCACCCGTCTTTCCTTCCACTCAGCTTGTGAGTGAACTAACAGTCATGTCTAGTATCATTTTAAATGTCTCGGTGCGACAAAGGTCTTATTTCTACAGAAGTAAACTTAACGATAACAGTTAAGTTGAAGAATTCATAGATATTTTAATTTGTATGCCCTCTAAATATGTTGTGTTTTAATTGGCATAATACAGATTTACTTGACTGTTAATAAATTGTTACATTTGGTGTTATGCTGTTTCACTCTTTAATTATTGACTAATTACGATGTATCCTTGTTACACCCGAGTGAACCAGTTAACTAGAATAACCAAATATTAAAATACTAATTAGAAATAGACAAATAACCTACTAGTAATTGAACCTAAAATTTGATGTCATAATAAAATTGAGTCAGATCAATCAATAAAATGGAGTCAGATTCAAGTTAAACATAAAATTGAATAAAATAATGCGCTGAAGAGACAGAACGTGCAGGAAACCTTCATTCACCATCGGACGCCTTCCTTGGGCCAATTTGTGGACCTTACAAATGTGATTAAAATATAAAAGTAATATTAATGGAATATTGAAGGATATTCATACGTAGGTGCTCTGTATTAAGTCTGTGAGCAGAAGCCTGTAGATGTTTGTCACTGGAGCAGGACACTTGTGTGGTCTCATTACTCTAATAGAACATCAGACCTACTCGTGATGATGTTAATAATCTCCTAAATGTGTCTGTTCCCGTGCATCGTACTGTGCATGCCTCCATGTCTTCTAAATCTCCTGAACCAGCGCCGAATGCTAATGCTTAGCCCTGTCTCCAAATAGAGGTTTATTTCATTTGCACTGAGTCAATTTTTATGACTTTATTCAAATCTCAAGCATGAATACATCAGAGTGTGAGGTGTTTTAGTGCAGCGGGTCTGAATAATGTAAGGGAATGACTGATATTCTGAGGATTCAGATCTCAGTCTGATCAGTGTTTATCTCAGCAGACAGGTTTATTTCGTTCAGTAAAGAATCATTGTGTAGCTCTGAGATGCGCTTTTGTGGCATTTAAAATTACTTATGGCAAGCAGTAAAAAAGACCATACTGGCTTTAAGACATGAGTCAGTTAATATTAATATCAGTAAAATCAATATCGTATTTGCAGTCATGCTGATATTCTGTAAAAACAGCACTCTTTCTCATGTGACGTGTTATAAATATTAAAGGGGGTGTTTTTCCTCTGCTCCTTTGGAAACTAAATCAGTTCTTAATTCTTTGAAAAAATTATATTAGACTCATGCTTCCTTTGATTTTTCTTGACATAAAACCGTATCTGTACTTGCGCTGAATCTCAGAAACAGACTCGAGTCCAATGCCGGATGGGCTAGAACGATTCAACTAGATTTGTGTTCTCCATTCCTTCTGACTTTTATTCATGATCTACATCAGATTTCTTAATCAGCTGATGTTGTTTTGTGGTCATTGTCTGTGAATGGACTCTCTAGTTCCTCCCTTAGTAGTGAACATATGGTACGGTGGACGTTAGCGTTCGACTGAGTTCGATCTTCCTGGTCTTAATGATATTTGCTGCTCTTGCAGTCCTCTCTTTCAAGGTGATATTTGCAGGAGTATTGATTGAGGCGGGAAGCTCAAGCTAAGACGAACATATTGACAGAATGTGAAACAGCCTTGTCCACTGATATGGCACTTAAAGACAGTATCATTTATTTAGTGATTCTTCTTTATTCATGGTCGTTTGTAAGCCAGTCAGACATCTAGAAGGCCAAATTAAGTACGAGTTTGATCTAGGAATGCATAATATTATTTTTTAAATTATTTTGGCCGATAGCCAATGCCAGTATATTTCCCTTTGTTTTGAAACAACTCCAGGTCTTTCCTGTGTGGGAATTCTAAACTTTTTTTAAAATAAAAAAAACAATAATAATAATGATGATAATAATAATAATAAATCCCACAGGCAGATGCAGTTCAAACCTTAAAGGAACAGTTCACCCAAAAATGAAAATTATTATGCCGTATAAATCAGATATATCTGCAAGACGCGCTCTTAGGGAGGTGCATACGGCTGTTACTGGAAGTCAGTTATTTAGGTTAGAATTTTAAAACTAGAAGTATTTTTGTAAAAAAACAAACAAACAAACAAAAAAACATTGTTCTGTTTCATTGGTGGTAGAACACAACATATCTCTGCATGAGAAGAAGGGTGAGGTCTCAGAATTAAAGATAAAAGATAATCCCATATATATATATGCTTTGATCTGACTGGAACCACATGGTGCTGAATGAGCTCAGGAGGATTGTGAGACTGGGAATCAGGTCTTCAGGAGGTCCTCATTCAGAGTGAGAGCATCTGGAGCTCTGGAGAGTGAGTGAGAGTGACTGGCATCTGGAGAGTGAGTGTATCTGGAGCGGCTGCTGGTTAGGGTAGGGTTTGAGTAGATCACTGTTAGTCCTGCTTGAGCTCTCCATGAGCTCCACTGAGTCCAGGACGAGCAGTACGAGTGCTGTAGAGCTCCTCTGTGGATGTAAGACTAGTGAGATCCAGACTGGGGTCAGCTGTGTTTACTCTTCATCTGGGCTCTACACACCTCCAGATGTTCTGTGTTTTACACTGGCCATCACATGTCTGACTGAATGCTGAAGACCTGTTCTCCTCACTAACTTTGCCTTTCGAGAGAAGCGATTTCAGGCTAGAAGAGACGGACACCAGCGCGTAAGTCTATTATACCTATTGCTGTGTGTTGTTCAAATTATTTCTTGCTGTTTGGAGAGAATATTTGCGTTTCCCTACTTATTTGTAGTGTGTAGTTTAGTTGTGCTGTACTTTAAGTGGTTGTAAATTGTTTGCCTCCGGCTATTAAGAGCACTTAAGTGTGAAGGCGTTAGTTTCGTTTTTCCTGAGCGACCTCCTGATTGGCTACTGCCTGGGCAAATTAGAACTAGCTTTTCGCGACTGTAACTATTTAAACTGCGCGCTCTCTGTCAAAGCGAGAGAAGCGATTTCAGGCTAGAAGAGACGGACACCAGCGCGTAAGTCTATTATACCTATTGCTGTGTGTTGTTCAAATTATTTCTTGCTGTTTGGAGAGAATATTTGCGTTTCCCTACTTATTTGTAGTGTGTAGTTTAGTTGTGCTGTACTTTAAGTGGTTGTAAATTGTTTGCCTCCGGGCTATTAAGAGCACTTAAGTGTGAAGGCGTTAGTTTCGCTTTTTCCTGAGCGACCTCCTGATTGGCTACTGCCTGGGCAAATTAGAACTAGCTTTTCGCGACTGTAACTATTTAAACTGCGCGCGCTCTCTGTCAAAGCGAGAGAAGCGATTTCAGGCTAGAAGAGACGGACACCAGCGCGTAAGTCTATTATACCTATTGCTGTGTGTTGTTCAAATTATTTCTTGCTGTTTGGAGAGAATATTTGCGTTTCCCTACTTATTTGTAGTGTGTAGTTTAGTTGTGCTGTACTTTAAGTGGTTGTAAATTGTTTGCCTCCGGCTATTAAGAGCACTTAAGTGTGAAGGCGTTAGTTTCGCTTTTTCCTGAGCGACCTCCTGATTGGCTACTGCCTGGGCAAATTAGAACTAGCTTTTCGCTGTTTCCACTGCATACACTTTGTATTTATTTGTTGAGTGTGCGCTGGCGCAAAGCGCCAGCGAAGCGCCCAGTGCTCGCGTTCAGACTCCTGTGTGTGAAGACTACGAGAGTAAAGACATACGACTTTACTGCGCGACTTTAACTGAGCAACGCACTTAAGTACATTTTCCTTCATTCTCTTACACATCTTCACTTCCTCTTTCTACCTCTATCATGTGTCTCCAACTCATTCCGGTTGTCTCTCGTCCTCGCCCTAACAACACACGCAGACGACAATGCACTCCTACTAACCTACGCTCTGTCCCTACATCCTCTACTACACCCCTATCTTTCTCTGTTGGTCTGTGGAATTGCCAGTCAGCGGTCAACAAAGCTGACTTCATTTCTGCTTTTTCTTTACATTCTTCACTCCACATTCTGGGATTGACGGAGACCTGGATTCGCCCAGAAGACTCAGCAACCCCAGCAGCTCTAGCCAACAATCACTCTTTCTCACACACACCTCGTCAGGTTGGCCGGGGTGGTGGCACTGGTCTGCTCATCCCAAACAATTGGAAATATTCAACCAACTCACTTGTATGTCATTACATCTCTTTTGAATTTCATGCTATCACAGTTACTACTCCGACAAAATTCCACATAGTGGTAATCTACCGCCCCTGGACATATTCTAGACACCTTCCTAGAGGAGCTGGATGGATTATTGTCATCTTTTACAGACGAAGGCACTCCACTCCTACTCTTCGGGACTTCAACATTCATCTTGACAAACCTTACGCTACGCACTTCCATTCCCTTCTAGCTTCATTTGACCTCAAACGCCTCATCACGACAAGCACCCACAAATCAGGCAACCAGCTTGATTTAATTTACACACGCAGTTGTACTGCAGACACCATTTCAGTACAACCGCTTCACGTCTCTGACCATTTCCTTCTTACATTTCAACTGCATTTTCCTATCTCTGTGCAACCAACCCCTATACCGGTTACTTTCCGACGTAACCTTCGTTCCCTTTCTCCCTCCCATCTCTCCTCTGCTGTGTCCTCCTCCCTTCCCTCACCTACCCATTTCTCTTCTTTGGATGTGAATACAGCTACAGATACCTTGTTCAGTGCTCTAACCTCCTGTCTAGACGACATCTGCCCTCTCTCCTCCAGGCCAGCACGGACTGCCACCTCTAGCCCCTGGTTGTCTGATGTTCTCCGTGAGCATCGGGTCAAACTCAGGGCAGCGGAGAGAAAGTGGCGCAAATCTAAAGATCTGACAGACCTGAGCAGGTATCAGACTTTGCTTTCTTCCTTCTCTGCCGAAACCGCACTGCCAAATCATCATATTTCCAAAACAAGATCAACAACACTTCAGACACACGTAAGCTCTTCAGATCATTTAACTCCCTGCTCTATCCCCTCCACCACCTCCCACCACCTCAATATCACCTGACGATTTTGCCACATTTTTTACAAACAAAACAAAAGCGATCAGCAGCCAGTTCTCAGCCCCCAACGCACAACCTCAACCAACCGCATCGACACCGATTCCTCCACTTTCTCCTTCTGCTCCCTCACTGAGACAGAAGTATCCAAACTTCTCCTCTCCAGCCATCCAACAACATGTCCGCTAGACCCCATACCCTCTCATCTCCTGCAAGCAATCTCCCCACTGTCTTGCCGGCACTCACGCACATCATCAACACATCTCTCCTCACAGGTACCTTTCCCACAGCATTTAAGCAGGCTCGGGTAACCCCACTGCTCAAAAAGCCCACTTTAAACACTTCTCTTATTGATAACTACAGGCCAGTCTCTCTTCTTCCATTCATAGCGAAAACACTTGAAAGAGTGGTTTTCAACCAGGTATCACTGTTTCTTTCGAAAAACAACAAACTGGACCATAACCAATCAGGTTTCAGGTGCGGCCATTCAACTGAGACTGCGCTGCTCTCAGTCACGGAAGCCCCCTGCGGACTGCAAGAGCTCAATCCAAATCATCAGTTCTCATTCTGCTGGATCTATCCGCTGCTTTTGACACTGTGAATCATCAGATCCTGCTGTCTACCCTCTCATCACTGGGCATCTCTGGGATCCCACTTCGTTGGTTGAATCCTATCTCACTGGTAGGTTTTTAGGGTGGCCTGGGAGGAGATGTATCCACAGCACATCAACTGGTCACTGGGGTTCCTCAGGGATCGGTTCTTGGTCCCCTCCTCTTCTCCATTTACACTACATCACTAGGCCCCATCATACAGGCTCACGGCTTCTCCTACCACTGCTACGCCGATGACACACAGCTCTACCTCTCTTTTCATCCAGACGATCCAACGGTAGCTACTCGGATCTCGGGTTGCCTGGCGGACATCTCGACATGGATGCAAGAGTACCATCTACAGCTCAACCTGACAAAGACTGAGCTGCTTGTATTCCCTGCCACTCCAACTACACAGCATGACTTCACCATCCAGCTAGGTTCTTCGCCCATTACCCCATCATCCTCAGTCAGAAATCTTGGTGTAATCCTCGATGACCAACTTACCTTCAAAGATCACATTGCAAAGACTGCTCGATCCTGCAGGTTTGCACTACACAACATCAGAAAGATCAGGCCCTTTCTAACAGAGAAAGCTGCACAGCTACTTGTCCAGGCCCTTGTCATTTCTAGACTGGACTACTGCAATGCTCTTCTGGCTGGACTTCCATCGAACACAATAAAACCTCTACAAATGATTCAGAATGCAGCGGCACGGCTGGTATTCAATGAGCCCAAGAGAACCCATGTTACACCTCTCTTTATCTCCTTACATTGGCTACGATTGCAGCTCGCATCAAGTTCAAGGCACTGATGCTTGCATATAGAACAACCACAGACTCGGCACCGGTCTACTTCCACTCACTATTACAAATCTACACACCCTCTAGAAGTCTGAGATCTGCTAGCGAGCGACGCCTCATGGTACCATCTCAAAGAGGCTCAAATCACTCTCCAGAACTTTTCGTTCTCTGTTCCTGGCTGGTGGAACGATCTTCCCGCACATATCCGGAATGCTGGATCTCTGTCAATCTTTAAGAAACTGCTGAAAACTCACATCTTTCAGCAATACCTGACCTCATCATAAAAAAAAAAAAAAAAAAAAAAAAAAAATACTCTCTACTCTCACTGTCTCTGTCTCTCTTCTTATCCCCTTGTTTATTCCTTCCTTCTGGCATGTACTAATTTGAACACTCCCTGTGACTGGGTGTTATAAGCACTTACACTGTCTGTTTGTCTCTCTAAAAAAATGAATCGCTGTTGTACTCTCAATTGTAAGTCGCTTTGGATAAAAGCGTCTGCAAAATGACTAAATGTAAATGTAAATGTAAATGTTCTTTATGTTTGATGTCCTGATGTTTTAGTTGATATGCAGTCAGTTGTACTCAAGATCACAGGAGTGTCCAGAAAATACAGAACCGGTGTAGAATCTTCATCATCTTATAACCACAAACACACACACAGTAGTGCATCGAGTAGTTCTGGTTGCTGTTCAAACCCAACAGTCTTCATCTGCTGTTCAGGACACTGTTGAGTGCTGAATCTGAGGAGCACCTATATGTGCAGAAGAGTCATAATTAGACACAAACATACCTGTAAGTGTGTATGTAGCAGCACATCTGTGGCAGAGGTGAGCCGAGGGCTCTCGGTGGGCCAGTCAGTAAATATTTGAGAGCAAATCTCATTAGCGCTGACCGCATTCATGTAACTCCAGCATAGCTCTGTTTGTGAACTTCAGCCAGAGATTGTTTAAACCTGTCTAAGATTAGGACCCACACAAACACACACACACACACACACACAAACCCAAACAATACAAATGTGCAAATATACACAATACATAGACACTCATGCATGTCGATATTTGTTTTTTATGAGGAATTTCCATAGGTGTAATGTTGCAGTGTACTATTCAGCATTAGTGTAAGAACATTGTGCTGCACACAGGAGACATCTCAGCTTCTGTTATGATGCTGTGAACCAGACTGGGTCTTCAGACTCTCTCCGGCGAAGGCTGATAGTGACCCATGCTTTCACAGCACTTGTGTGTGTGCTCAGCAGAAGCAGGCCGAAGAGCTGCGGTCACACAGAAGACTTTCAGTCGAGCTCTAGTTATGCTGTGATGCTTTGTGACATCTTGAATCTTGATGTGAGTCCTGATATGAACCAAGGGGCCGCTGTGATGGACCTCTGCAACACAAGAACAAAACAAGGAAGAACACGCCTCCCTCCAGTGTTCAATTACACTCCAGAATGGAGAACACTGAGTAGTGCACACTCTGATCAGTACTCCGGGGCACTCTGGTGTCCCTCGGTGCGTTCTACTCGGTGGCTCAGAACATGCGCTGGCAGGCAATCACAGCCTGAGCCTGGTTTCTGTGAGGATGAGCGCACAGGAGCATGTTTTCATTAGAGCTGGAGAAAGACGGATGGTCCGGTTCTGTCTCAGCTGCTGCTGTATGGTTCGAGCTCCTGAGTGCTGATGTGTTGGGCCAAGCTCTTGTTTCAGTGTGTAGTAGAGTAGAGAGGAAGCTGTCTGGTCAACGCTGCAGAGCTCGGAGCACCAGAACACTTTCCAGCTCACGACAATAAACGTGTAGCACACAGCACTATTTATTATTTTGACACTTATTTAGTAGTTCGTTAGTAAAATAAGTTTCTGATAGTCAGTATGTAGTATGTAGTGAACTTATCAAAAATAAAGTTTTAGAAGATATTAAGCAGACGGTCTACTAATACTCCAATGACTGCTAGTTAACATGTAGTTACAGTAGTTACATATGTAGTTATGTAGTAGTTATATAAGTAGTTACTGACTGTTAGTAGAATGTCTAAAGTGGACGATAGAAATAGTCTTCTTTTTTATTATTATGTCCTGCTCCTTGAAGCTTCTGTCATCAAAACGAATTCCTTGAATGTGTAAACATACCTGGCAATAAATATATGTATTTCCATATTCATTACTTGTGCTTTATCTCTGTACTCTGTAGGTTCTCAGTGTTCTTGGCAGCACGTCTAGTTCTGATTCTGATTGTTCTTCTCTCGTCCCAGGAGTGAGTCTGTGTGTTAGTGTTTTGTGAGTTGTGTGTGAAATGAGCGCTTGTCTCGCAGCAGGTGATTGTGGATGTTGTGGTAATCTCTGGTCCAGGTGGTGCTCGAGTGTGTGCTGCAGGTGAAGCCACCTGCTCTGCCTCTCTGTTGAGAACTTTAGGTTTGAGTCAACCGTGTCTTCTGTTTCACTTACTGTTATTTAGCTGCTGCTGTTATTCAGAGAGATCTATAACGCTCTTTTGTTGTTGCATTTGCTATTTTATCTCTAATTCTATTGGATCATGGAGCGAAGACAGGACATGACGGGCAGAACAACACTGGGTTGTGATGCAGCACATGATGATCCTGAAACCAGGGACAAGGGTCAGGAATGAACCAGGATTTAGGGTGAAAGCAGCACCAAAATGATTAACAATCTCCAATCTTGAGATTTGACAAAAACATGTCCCTAAATGAATTTGTTTCATGTTAATGACTAGGGTTGTGATGGTGAGGAAATTTCCTCACAGTTTAATCGACGTGTGACAACACCAGAAGAGGGTTGTTTAGGTTTTCCGTCTCACTTTTTAAATAGCCTGTAAGAACCGCTTGGGTTTTACTTTCACTTTTACATTAGCAGAAATTCAACATCAATTGTTTGAATTAAATTCAAGCAACAACAAAATACGACGTAGAGCACAGAACTTTTATTAACAAATAAAATTACAACATGCTATATGCCTAATATAAAGTAACAAATAACTTACACAAAGTTAAAATAGACATAGAGATATTTTAACAGGTGCTTTTGCATTTTGATTGAAACTCTTCCATCATTGTCTTGTCTTTTCCACTTTCTCTTCTTGTCGGTCAGCTCGACAAATTAAATCTGATCTCTGATAAATTAAATCTGATCTCTGCTCGACTGTCATTTGTTTGATGCTCACACATTCAGTTTTAATTGTCTGTTCTCTTACCTAACTAAATGAGTTTTATTCTAAAAAATCAAATCGGTGTCAAGTGCGGATCAGTAACTGTGGTGTAGGGTTATAATTGTGTGCCAATTGGATAAATTAGAGAAAAAAAATGTCCCTCAGCTGGAAAAGTTATCTTGTGTCTCTTTCATTTGTGTGAAGGATCCTGAGCACCGGCCCCTGGCCCCTGTGTGCTCACATTTCAGCTGCTTTTGCTTGAAGGCACAGCACGATCTTTTAATTATGTGTCTGTGAGGTCAGAGGTCAACAGCACAGGTGACCTCGGGGCATGCTGCAGTTTGTGAAGGGCCACCTTTATTTCTGAAGCTTGTTTCTGAGCAGCTTGACAGTGATGAGAAGACACAAACTCTTCTGTCTCCAGTCAGTTTAGTGTGGATTCAGTTCTACAGTAAACAGCTCAGATCAGGATCTGAACTCCAGTGTCATCCCGTAAACCTGTGAGAGTGACGTGATGCAAACACACAGATGATTTGCTTGAATAGATTGTACAGAGTGTGTGTGTGTGTGTGTGTGTGCGCTTTAGGAGCTGTTGTGGGGGGTAGGAGTCTTCCTCTGTCCTCCAGCAGGGGTCAGCAGTGCCTCACACTGACTTCTCTCTCTCTCTGTCTCTCTCTCTGTCTCTCTCTCTGTCTCTCTCTCTCTCTCTCTCTCTCTCTCTCTCTCTCTCTCTCTCTCTCTCTCTCTCTCTCTCTCTGTCTCTCTCTCTCTCTGTCTCTCTCTGTCTCTCTCTCTCTCTCTCTCTCTCTCTCTCTCTCTCTCTCTCTCTCTCTCTGTCTCTCTCTCTGTCTCTCTCTCTCTCTCTGTCTCTCTCTCTCTCTCTCTCTCTCTCTCTCTCTCTCTCTCTCTCTCTCTCTCTCTCTCTCTCTCTCTCTCTCTCTCTCTCTCTCTCTCTCTCTCTCTCTCTCTCTCTCTCTGTCTCTCTCTCTCTGTCTCTCTCTCTGTCTCTCTCTCTGTCTCTCTCTCTCTCTCTCTCTCTCTCTCTCTCTCTCTCTCTCTCTCTCTCTCTCTCTCTCTCTCTCTCTCTCTCTCTCTCTCTCTCTCTCTCTCTCTGTCTCTCTCTCTCTCTCTCTCTCTCTCTCTCTCTCTCTCTCTCTCTCTCTCTCTCTCTCTCTCTCTCTCTCTCTCTCTCTCTCTCTCTCTCTCTCTCTCTCTCTCTCTCTCTCTCGGTGGGACACACTTCTTCTGTGTGAACTCATCTCCACCTTCAACTCATTTCTCAGTTCTGTACGTCTGCTCTCTTACGCTGTCAGTCTTGTTTTTGTCGTATTCAGTAAGATATGCGTTAAACAAGAATGTAATCTGTAGTGACAGATTTATTAATTTATTTATCGTGGCAAGTAGTACATGGTAATGCAGTAAGTTAAAGTAGTATCATACATATTAAATACTGATCAGCGGTTGCACACACACACACACACACACACACACACACACACACACACACAAATGGGAAATCAGTGTGTGTGTTTGTATGTGAGAAGCGTGTGCAGGATGTGCGTCGGTCTGTCTCTGGATGACGCTGTGATCAGACTCACAGATGAAGTTCTGTCATGTGTTCTCCTCATGTTGAGGTTTGAGTTGGTGCCTCAATCAAAAGACTGTGGTTAATAACTGTTTGGTTTATATATTCATACGCATGGGCTGTCTGTCTGTGAGCAGCTTCAACGTTCTGTTCATCTTCTCCTCTCATGCACCGCAGAAGAAATAAACTTATATTGTTGCGAAGAGACATAAGCAAATGTAAGTAAATGCAAGTAAATGATGATGGCTTTTATTCTTCCACGATCTTCTCCTTCATGTCTGCATTTGTGCACTTCATCTCAAAGATAATCCATAATAAATAATGAACAGCAATAATACTAATAATAAACTTGAAGCTGGAGAGTCTGTTAATGGATGATCTTGGTAAGCTGGAGCTTGATTAATATGTTGATGGCGTGTCTGTATGAGTATGTTTGTATGTTTTGTTCAAATGAAATGCTGTACATACAGAGTTTAATGCAAATGCATGTTAATGAGATCCATAGTTAATGAAATGTTGACTGGGCAGTGGTTCAGAGCAAAAGCTTTGAAGTGTGAGATCTTTGACTTCACACACACACACACACACACACACTGTTGTTTAACGCTGCTTTATCGTGTCGGTTTGACACGAGCTGTGACTGATTGGAAATACTCACTAATTGATTATGGTTGTTTATGTGTCTGTGTGATTTGTGTTCTGTGAGTCTGTTTGACAACCGTGTGTGTGTGTGTGTGTGTGTGTGTGTGTGTGTGTGACTGAATAATCCTGAACTGATAGAGAGACTGTAGAAAAGCAGGAGAGGCCAGCAGATTGAACCTCCTCTAGGAGCCATGAAGGAGCCAGGGCCGGACCCCGCGAGCAAACAGGTTCTAGGATGATTACATTCATCACTCATGGGTGTTTGAGTGAATTTAAATCAAATGTGATTCAGGCATTTCCTATATGAGACCATTATTCAAGCTGTTCAAAGATTTACATTGCTTGATTCTTAAAAGCAGTAAATGTACCCTAATACTCAATGACCCACTACATTAGGTGAGAAAACTTATAACACAATGGTTTGTTTTCTGTGTAAACTTCTTTCTTTGCTTCTTTATTTCTTAATTCTATTAGTTAATGTAAGTGCACACAGTATCCAGTAAGTTGTGTAAACTTTTGAACTGCTCCATGTGTGTATTCAGCTTATTTTTGTTTAAAAAGAAAAGTTTATTGTTTTAAAAAAAATTATGACCCTCTTTATGTAGTTTAATTGTGAATGTTTTTCAGATTCAGCAGGATGTATGTGATTTTAGGACCCAAGCTGTGTGTAAAGAGAAAACGAAGAGAAAACAAAGAGCACAATGTTTATCATACATTTCTGAGCAAAGCTATTTCATATTTAAAATGCACAGATAATGTTTTTAAAGGTTTTATTTATGAATTCTTCACGGCCTGTTAACCACCAGTTTCTCTGTTGTGAGATCTGCTGATGTGATTGTGATAGTCGTGACGGTCCTGAGACGTGGTCAAGTGTGTTCATAAGCCTCAGAAAACTGCTCAAAGTTTCATCTAGAGTCACATACATTTACATTAAGACGGAGAATCATAGGCACCTCAAACTATCCTTTAGCTCAATGTCACCTTTCACCCTCTATCTAGTACACTAACCCCTCAGCAGATCATGAACATGCTCTTCAGAGGTGTGTGTGTGAGATCCGTAAGCCTTTGGTTTGGCCTGGAAACACAGCCTGTGTGTGGTGAGAGCCGTCTCCTCGCGGCCGGAGCCCTGAAGACCCGATGTGTTTGGCTCCATCAGGAAACCACCCCGAATCCTCAGCAAACAACATCTCTGTGTGTCTGCGCTGAGGGTCTCGTGTGACATTGATGTGTGACAGCTCTGTGTTGTTTACTTCTCTCTACATGTCTCTGGATTCGTGATCCGAGGCCTCGAGGATTCTCTAGACGCCTGTAAGATCCCCTTCAAATTGTCAGCTTTGAAAATACTGTAGAAACACTCTGATGAACTTGTAGTGTTGTTCAGGAAGAGAAGAACATGGAGCTGTGAATGAGATGTATGAGGAACCCTGCAGAATGAGACTCTGTTTATGCTCGTAATCAATTACCAGCCTCACTGCCGATCTAGGACTAAAATTGCTTTTGGTCTGCTTAATTGGAAAGAAAGCTGATTTTTCTTGTAAAATTCACTTGTTGTTAAAGCTAAAAGGGGGTAAAACACTAATAAAGGCAATTAAATAAATCAGTTGACTATTATTAAAGCAATTATTGGACCATTGATATGAGATCATTGATTGCAAGACAAAGTGTGCCTTTCTTTTCAGAGAGGAATGATGTCTGAGGTGATTGTGTTTTTCTCTGTCCGTGGCCTGTCTGCTATAGTAAATAGTGCTGGATATCATAGAGACGTCAGACTTTTTTTTTTTTTTTTGCTCAGCGACTCCTAAACGATTTGTTCAACGATTAATTTTTCCAAAGCCCTCCTTTGCGTGACTCTAATCAGCGGTAAATGGTCTGATGTTGATTTGTAATGTCTGATAAAGCAGTGTTTGTGAGCGCAGTGCCCTCTTTGTGTACAGCACCACCCTGGAAATAAATATTTCACGGCTCCAACAGCATCACCTAGTTTTCATTCAGACCTATACGTGAGCAGGCAATATGCGAAATATGTTTCATTTGACATCCACACGAAATGGCTTGAGATGAATTTTAAAACGACTTGTTTCACTGTTTCTAAACAGTAAACTCCTCTTTTATATGCAGTGCACTTTTCAGGATGTGCATGAAAGGTCATTTTTTAAAGAAAAACTATAATAGGGACACTTCAGAATTAATATATAAATAATGATCATGACTTGTCCATTCAGCATTTTGTTGAGTCTGATGTTGACTATGTCTCAATTTAAAACATCTGAAACATCTTTCTTTAAGTAGCTCATGGCAACAGGTGTTAGACGTCACTCTTCAGGTGATGATATGGGTCTGTCCTCATTCCTCAGTGTTTAGCTCTGTCCTCTGGAGTTTGCCATTACAACAACTTAAACAGAAAAGGAACTGTGATATTTGTGGGTAAATTAAGGGGTCCATTCATTGTGTTATCAGCTTTTTGTCCCGGGCAGTTTTCCTGTAGTCTTTCACAAAGCACCACTGCAGTCTGGTGATGAAAAGACTCCTCCAAGACTGCAGTCCTCTGAATGAAAAGGGAAGAGCGAGGCGAGCAGGACCTGGCCTTGGCTTAGAGAAGCCCTCATTCACTGGTGTGTGTTTACTGCGTCTGACGCTGGGTGAATGCACGCAAGCGCAGGTCACGGCCTGATGGAAGCACCAGTGAATCAGTGTTTGGGTTTGAAGGCATTAAGTGGAAATGAATCAATACCTTGAGAGACAAATATCACTGTTGATGCAGTGACTGCATCATTTCCTCACAAGGTTTGTAACTTGGTTGATGGTGTTTTAGCCTTCACTTGGTGCGGGAGGACTCCTGATGTGAACCACATGTCTGCTGACCTTCAGTCGTTACTGTTACTGAACAGAAGTAGCTTTCTCTTGATTTAACTGACATGGACGTTTGTGCTTCGACCTTTGACCTGACTGATGATTGTACATCTCCTTCATCTGCTGTCCATGGCAATGGCTGGACGACATCCATTCTCATTCAAACACACAAGTAGATAAAGAGAAAAGCAGATGTTACCCTCCAGAGATTAGGTCAACTATATTATTTGAGCCAGACATCGACAGGTAAACAAGTTTAAATCAAGAGTAATTTCATATCATGCAAACATTCTGCTCCTGCAGGGCTGTTCAGAGGTCAGCAGTGAGAATGAAATTTGGCATTCAGACAGGCTTTATGTGTTTATTTAGTTCTGTGCATCTACTGAGAGAGGCACTGGACCCAATGAAAAAGCAGCTCTGGTTCTGGAGCGGTTCCCGAGAGCAGGTCGGGGCATGTCCTCGATGTCATCTTCAGGGAGTGTTGGGAGCTCTCTGACATTTCATCTTCTCTCCAGCTGCGGCAAATGTCACTTGAAGTCTGGAGAAAGATGTTCGCTTGACTGGGTCGCCTCTCGCCACAGATGTCAGCTCGCTGAGCACGGGCGGCTTTGATTGGGAGATGAGGGTGTGCTCTCCGTCTGCTGTCCACTTACTGAGGCCTGAAACCACTGAGACTTGCTGTCCTGTATGCTAGTGTTCATGCATGCAGTATTCTGCTCTGGTTATTGTGCTAGAAGCCCTGGTCAGCTGCAGCTCGAAGATTCATTACATGCTGCTGTAAAAAGAAAAGAAAAAAGCTGACCTCACAGTAAGGCAACATATAACACCCAACTTGTTAACTCAACTATCAACCAACAGTTTTAGAGTTTTAGTTCATCTAATTAGTAGAAGTCAGTCTGCTGAGTGTTAAAAGATCTGTCAAAGCCAAAAGGGTTTTTTTTATTATTAAAATATAAAGTAACTGAAAGGTTTAAAATTGCTGAAGCCGGTTAAACTTAAAAAGTTTTCTAGATTTTTCTCATGTTCTCTTTTTTGTGTAATGCAAACTTTTATGCTACTGGACTAATGTTTTAACCAAGTTGCTTTTTGATGCATGCATACAGTACCTCAGCACACGATTCTCAATGTTATATCAGTAAAAATATGAACTCTGATCCACATGAGAGCTAATGACAATATGACAATAGCAGAAGCATAAACCCAGTAAAATGTAAAGTAATATTATTTTAATAATAACATAAATTGTTCAGTGTAAAATTGTTTGTTCAGATGACAAATAGCATTTCGACTCCATATATTTAGAGTTTTGCACTTTATGTGGCTAAGAAGACACTGTCTTAGCTCAGTATGTGAGTTTTTTTGTCTTGTATAGTGATGTGGCTTTATGTAGCACCAGGTCCTGGAGAAACATCTCATTTCACTAGGTACTGCAAAGCTATATGTACAGTAGTTGAAATTAGATTAGATTCAACTTTATTGTCATTACACATGTACAAGTACAGGGTAACGTGAAATGCAGTTTAGGTCTAACCAGGAGTGCAATAAGCAGCAAGTGCAGGATATAGGTACAAATATAAATATAAGTTACAAAGATAAATATGTGATATGTACAAGTTAAATTACAGACAATAATGAAATGACAATAAAAAGCCACTTGACTTGATATATTTCCTTGATGTCTTGTATATTTGATAATGTTGAATATATGTGGATGGGAATATGCATGGAAATTACATGCAGATGGGGCTGTGCGTAGTAAAACTAGGCATAGGAAGTTCCATATATGGTTATTTCTGGGAGTCGTTGGGGTGGAGATGCATGAACACACAGTATTCACCTGACTGGGATTTCTAAGAGATTTTTGTGCATATTCTGGCATGGTTTTATAAATCTAGAAACTTTGCGTGTACGTAAATTCTAGTTTTTGTGCCTACATACACATTTAGGATGAAATCTACAGACTTTTAGAAATGAAGCCCCAGATGAAGCAGGATGTAAGTGATCTTGTGCAGGTGTGATCGATGTTGACTGGAGCATTTACGTATGTTCTGCCTGCTGTTGGAGATCAGCAAGATGGTAATAATCTGAGCCACGGCCTGTAGCGCTCACTTCAGTGTTCATCACAGACAGAGTGAGGATGGTGAGGATGGAGAGATTGTCTCTTCATCACAGTGTGTTTGTGAAGTGAGGAGCTCATTAAAATCCGATCGCTCAGAAAGCGCATTGCGTTCACAACTTACGTCAAGAACCCCATTCCACCATTAATCCATTTGCCAACTTTAATTTCAATGGCTATTTGTCCTGTTTAAACGGCCCTTTCCCATCATGCAGTATTTCAGACTAGCAGGAGCTGGAGAGGCGTGGAGCGAGGCTGGTATTGACGGCTGAAGAGAGGGCTGATTGAAGCTGCAGGGGTCCTGCAGACGGCCTTTTAGCACGAGACGACCGCATCAAGCTTTCACAGACAGGTCTGTTGTCTTCATGCTCCAACACCTTCCATTCAAACCTATTTGCGAGTACACTGAGGAGAAAACATCTCAACGTGTGGAGAGGTCACATGCGTGTGCCCCGATCGATAATTTAGCGGAGCGACATATTTTTCACCTTTTGAAGTTCTCCTCGGTGTTCTGATGACTGCAACAACAGCCAAATAGTGACATGACGCAGAGAGTCTGAAGATTGTGACAGAACATGAGGGAGCTCACAGAAGAGACAAAAGAGTTCACACTCCCTCAGAATGAACAAATGGATCCAGACGCATCACGTGAGGTCAAAGTGTGTAATGTGTGTTAATGTCATAAAGGGCACTGACTAACGAATGAAGTGATTGAATAAACCGTCTTATGAAGTCAGATAACATTAAACTGCAGAAATGAGGTCAGCGCTTTAAAAAACAGGCCTCTGTTATCTCTCATTAGATGGGCGGCTCGGTGTGAAGGCTTCTGGGTAAAGCGTGGCCAGGGACGAGCTCTTTGACAGCTAATATTAAACATTAACACATCAATGACTTTAATCAGAGCTCATTTGCATTTATAGTCTCATCACGTCGTCAAACACACTGGCAAACGCTCGCCCTCAAGACACAGTCAGACCTACTTACGAAGGAAGAGCCTCTCGTCTGCCCTCCGTCAGCATCTTCATCTGTAAGAGATCATCCACAAGAAATCATTGTTGAGCA
The DNA here is from genome assembly GCF_018831695.1 of Puntigrus tetrazona. Taxonomy (NCBI): domain Eukaryota; kingdom Metazoa; phylum Chordata; class Actinopteri; order Cypriniformes; family Cyprinidae; genus Puntigrus; species Puntigrus tetrazona. Next base: position 7,530,621 of record NC_056714.1, on the reverse strand, counting down.
TCACAGCTTCTTCATTTTTTCCTCGGGCCGATCACAAATTGAACTGATAGAGCCGATCAAAGCAAAAGACTAAATGAGGTGACGTTGTTTGTTTAGCTGAAGATCAGACAGAACAAGGAATATCTGGATGTGTTGTTCATTGACAGAAATATTGAGCTCACAGTATGATGGACAGAAGAGCCTGGGAATCCCTGGATTAAAGAACGAAGGAATAGCTGAACTTCTCAGGAAACACTTTTACTTGGTGTTAATAATGATAATGTGTCTGAAGACTGGTGGTGCATTAGTGTGTATAATGAGCTGTGGCTCATCTGCAGTTAGTTTGTGATATATAGAGAAATGTTCTTCTTCAAAATAGAACAGAGTTTGTGCCATGTTTTATTACTATTTTTACTATTAAACTCTGAGATATGTTGAAGGTTTCTCAATAATTGGTGGTTTCACAGATGTTGTTTTAAATTAGCTTTTTAATTATAGTGGTTTAAGTCTTTGAAGGAATTCGTATGGAATCATTTGTGTCTGCAGTTTGAGATTATCTGAACTCAAGTGAACAATGCAGACAAACAGCCTTCAATGTTTGTGTGTTTATTTTCCTGTAGTTTCCCAGCTGAGAAATGGCCATCATCTCTAACCCCTAGGCATTAATATATTGATGCGTGAAGATTAACACTAAGAATAAAGTGACAGGTAATTAAATAAGCCAGACTACTAAAGGGACTCAAACAAGGTCCTCTTATCATTCGTCACAGGGACTTCACACAAACCAAACAATTAGCCTTCATAAGTGTATCCCAAATATTTATAGTACTCCTTAAAGCTCAGAACTCGTCGGTGCTGGTCCCAGATGTGTATTAGAGATTTCTCTGTGGGTCGCATTTATCAGATGACTGTATTCTTGTATTCCTTTTTTTTTTTTTTTTTGTTCAGCAGGAAGGAAGCTGAAGGAGTTTCCACCTACACAGAGCGTGCAGGATTGCACTGTTTGTACTGTATGAGGAGCTCTAGAAAGTTCTTGCTGGTTTTCTCCGCTCACATTAGCATTAACTGGGAGAAATGACACTGCAATGCTCTTGAAGAGAATGGCTTGTTCTTAAGCACAGGGCTTTTCTCTGGATAATCACTCAGATCGCTTCATTCATCCTCTCCGCTTCTGTCCCTTAAAACCTTTCGCTCTTTCTTTCTCTTTTTCCTTCGGCCTGAGCTTCTCTCTGCTGGTACTGTTGACATTTGCCCCGAAACGCTTCCTTTCTCCGTCTGTGGGCAGAAGTCGAGCGAGAGACAAACAGGGGCCAGAGGGAGTGAGAGTCCCTCTGAAGGTCAGACGTAGCCCGAGCGTCCGGCCAGAAGCCTGAATAATTATGGATGCTGTATTTGTGCACAGAGCCTGTGGTGTTCGTGAGTTTGACAGAGACGTTTCCTGGAAGAGCTTGAGTAATTTGATCCTGGGTATCAGGCGTTCATGTTTTCTGAATCCTGTGGATTCTCTTCACTCGAGGTCTTACTCTTAGTGTCTTTTTAAGTAGATCTTCAGACTGCCGAAGAACTGACCTCTCGTCATGTTTTGATCATTTTCTCTCACATCACTGCAGATGTTTCCTTTAGTTTTATGCAACATGTGTTACTGTAAATTATGCATTCTACTTACTCTCATACCAACTAGCACATATTAAATCAACTGTGCTGCAGACTAGAGATGGGTAATATGGGCTTAAAAATATATCAACATATTTGTGGTAATTATCAGTGATGATCAGGATATCCTGTTTCTTTAGATAACATGATTATCTTTTTATTTTTACCCAAAATAGGGTGATGTGAGCATTACTGAGCACAAAGGTAATGTTTAATTCATCCTGGAAACTGGAGGGCGCTCTTGCACAGAAACTCCACGCATGATTCACTGAACGAATACTATTGACGACTCTCCAGGAAATCACTAATGTGGACAAAGTATCCATTTATTACTAAATGAATTGCGTCGTGGAGCGTCGTTTGAGAAATTGTACCTACGAACAAACGATTGCCAAAAAAAATACAATAAAATACAAAAGTATGCAGTGCTAACTGGTTATTTCAAACACTTTGCTACAAAGTTAATTTGGAGAAAAAGCATGTCAATGAAGGATTTATTTGTTGGACAGTAGGTTTGTAAACAGGCTTGTATAAATGTGTTTATTACTTATCAGATTTTTTTTTTGGGTGACCAAACCAGTTCCAGATTGTAGAAGGAGCTTCTCGTTTAGCAATAAACTGGGCTCAGAGCAATAAACTCAGAAATATGTCCACAACTAACATTAGATTTTAACATTGTTATTGCAGAAAGACATTTTTATTGTGGGGAGAAACGATAAGATATGGCCCACCCCTGGTCAGATCATGTGTGATATTGAGAAGGTCTGTTGGTACAGATTTCAGTATTTAGATGCAGTTTCACTTGCTTGACCAAACAAACAAAAAAGTATGCATATTGAATGAGCCCCAAACACCTTATGTTGACTGGCTTCCCATGTCTTTTATTTCAGTTTTAGTGTGTGTTTTTCTCTTTTGATAACTGACTTCTGTCGTAGCGGTTGTTTCTGGATCTCACCCCCACCCTCACGTCTTTCTCTGGCCCGCAGGAGGGTTTGTGGAGGGGGCTCGTCTCCTCCATTTAAAGCCCACTAATAGGCCCCATTGTCCAGCCCAGCACTCGGCAGCTGCTGCTTTGTGCCTGCTCAGTAAAGAACTGGCTCCAGGTAGTGAATAGTCAAGGGTGCAGCTAATTTACCCCCCGATCTCTCCCTCTGGCTTTGGGGGAGGAGAGCCAGCTCCCACAATGCTTTGCATGCAGCAGCTGAAGCAAGAGGCTCAGTTATTATCTTTCTCTCTCTTTCTGTCAAAGCCGGGGAGAAATCCTATTAGGTTTTTATTTCTCACCTCTGTTGGAAGAGGCCAGGCTTTTGTGAGTCGCTTTTTTTTTCAGGCGCTGAACTTCTGATGTGAAGAGCTTGAGAGCGAGTCACCAGATGCAGAGCTTGTCTTGTGTGCTTCTAGAGAGAGGCAGAGATGATCAGACAGACGTTAATCCACATTTAAATAAAGGAAGAATTTAGAGCAGAAATATGTCACAGCGGTTACTCTGAATATAGTGAACATTCACACAGTTACGGGGCTGATATATCAGCATTCTCTTGAATTCACTGAAATGGTTTGTTTAATGCTTGTAATGCAACGTTCAGATATTTAGGTATTACGGCTATAAACAGCTGATCCTAATAACACTGTAACTGTATGAACAGTCAAGTTGAAATTTTTATGAATATTTGTTGAATATCTTAACATATAATCTAATCCAATGGATCTCCTTTAGACCAAGTACCACCTCAGAAAATATTTGGCTAATAACGTAATGACCAACATTAAAATACAGTAGAGTAGTACAGTAGGCTTAATTATTCAGCTAGAGCTCTGCACAGTTCAGAAACCAGGCAGTTTGATTTCTAATAAGAACTGAACTGAACAGATTCTACAAACTCTGACTGTTGTTTTGTCCAAAACAAGTGATGCCTGTATTCTATTTCCTTAAATGTCTCGTCCGTTTGAAATGTATGAATTGTCATTCAGCTGCTCTTGGACACATGTGAGAATGATTCACAATTCAATTTCCTGCTCTGCTGTGTGATGGTAAATTACAGAGGAAATGGAGGGAATTAAATGTCCCATAGTTCTTTGCTGGGACTCATACACCAGGCCGGCCATTCCTGTCTTCAGTCACAGACAACAACTAGAAAACACAGCTTTTGTTTCACAGTTTCTTTAAAACATGAGCGTGACGGTGCGTTCTGAGGTTGTTAGTAAAATCTTCTCCAGACAGTAAGAGTCCTCTGCACTGGATGATGGCGAGGCTGAATGAGTCTGAGGTGTTTAAGAGCTGAAGGTCAGGGATGAATCAACACAATAGAGCTTGGTCATCATGAATCTTTAGCAGACACTGACTATAAGGGCCTCTGATCAGCTCTGTTGTTATTATTCCATGTTTTCCTTTGTTTAAATGACTAATAGTGGCTTATTTATTTAATGCGTATTAATGAATAGTTATGGGATTCTTGATCAGATGAGCAACATTTTAAATCATTGCTAAATAATCAACACATCAGTTTAACACCAAATCTGCGTAAACTTCTTTCTTTACTGAATCACAGAAACAAAGAAGAACGATCAGTTGGCTCCGCTGTAGTTTGGACCTCAGTGTTTTCAACCGTCATCTGTTATATTTCACTGCAGAAAGAGTGACATGAACGAGAAGAGAATAACAGTGATCATTTTTGGGTGAAGTGAACAGATTATTGTTATAACAGTTATAAAGTTCTTGCCTGTTAGCTGCACTGTTAAATCCCATCAGTGTCTAATATGATCTTTCATCTAATAAGAAGAAATAGAAACACGCTAAAGGACATGCGCTGCGCCGTCACACATACATGATCAGATTTTTTTAAAAATCCTGTGCCAATTATCACGGCTAATTTTCATGCAAATTACAGGGCCAGAGTGCATTTCTTTGCTAATGAATTGGCTTGTAACAGAGAAAATGGAATGGTACGGCCCTGTGGGGCGTCTTCAGGTTTGTTGTGATGGGATCTGGAGATGCTGATGGAGGTTCATCTGCTGCAGCTATTCTGTGTGTGTGTGTGTGAGCAGTACAGTAGCGTCTGTATCGTCTTGAAGACACACGTTTCCCTGTGATTCAGTGTTCTCGTTGCTGAAGTGCTAAAGATATGACCGTCATCTTGGGTTCCTACAGTCTGTTCTTCAACCAACCTGAACCCAATTCTGCTGCACGAATTGTTTCTTCTCATTTTAGATCAGTGTTTTTCAGCCTCATTTCCTGACATATTTTAAAAAAGAATCTTTGTATAATAATTTATTGTCCCCTTTTTATAATAATTTATGATATTACTGATAATATTCTGTTCTTCAAGTAATTACTTCATTAATTGCCTAAAACTGAAGCTAGATCAGAGTCCAGAATCAGTTCAGGTTTGCTGTGTTGTGTCTGAGAATTGTGGGCATATTGTAGCTTCAGTAGTGTTCTTTATGAGCCTCTGCTTCATCATCGATAACTACAGACCCGCCAAATCAGACAAGAGCCCTTGTGAGTGTCTTTTAGACGGTGAGCCGAGGAAGACTAAACTAATCTGTGTGTGAATGCAGAGTCTGGCCTGCGGTCAGCGGATGTTTATCATGCAGATTGAGCCAAGCAACACTGGGGCTGATTATGTAAAAACAGCGGCGAGTAGGAGAGGGATGATGTGGTAAAGCTCATTATTGCTGTAAATATTCAGACAAATATTCTCCCAGCCCGCTGTCTAAGCATGATAATGATTGCTGCAGGAGAAAGACCGCCAGTGGGTCACAGAACTGGACCGCAGCCCGTCTAGTCTGGTCTAGATCATCTAGATAAATTCAAATTCAAATCAAATTTCAAATTCAAATTTTATTTGTCACATACACATACATACATGATACGACATGCAGTGAAATGTTCTTTACAACCGTCCAGCATCAAAATAGAAACAAATTTAAATGTATATATAAATATAAAATTTAAGAAATATATATAAAAAGAAGTGTGCAAAGTAGAATATAAAAAAATAAAATAAAATAGAATATAAATATAAAGTATAAGATAAAGTATAAGATATAAAGTGTAAGTGTAAAGTGGCTGTGCAATGTCCAGTGCAAAGTGGCTAGTGCAATTGTCCAAATGTAAGTGGTGAGTATCTGGGGAAAGAGGGGTAAACATGGGAATTCCGGTATTTAGGTGCTGGGTGTTCTCTGGTTCAGACTCCGAATGGCCTGCGGGAAGAAGCTCCTCCTCATTCTCTCTGTGTTTGCCTTCAGGGAGCAGCGCTTTCCTGAACGCAGCAGAGAAAAGAGTCCATTGTTGGGATGGCTGAGGTCTTCCACGATCTTCCTGGCCCTGGTACAGCACCGCTTGTTGTAGATGTGCTGCAGCACAGGGAGCTCAGTGCGGATGGTGCGCTCAGCTGACCGCACCACCTTCTGAAGGGCTCGCCTGTCCTGCACGGTGCTGTTTCCAAACCAGGAGGTGATGTTTCCCGTCAGGACACTCTCGATGGTGCAGGTGTAAAAGTTCCTGAGCACCTGAGATGGGAGTCTGAAGTCCCTTAAAGCGCCTCAGATGGTATAGGCGCTGCCGGGCCTTCTTCACCAGGGTGTTGATGTGACAGGACCAAGACAGGTCCTGCGTGATGTGAACACCCAGGTACGGAAACTGTCCTCTCTCCACTGGGGTCCCGTCGATCTTGATGGGATGGTAAGAGCGCACCTGCTTCGTGCTGAAGTCCACTATTAACTCCTTTGTTTTGCTGACGTTCAGGAGAAGATTGTTCTCCTGACACCATCTCTCCAGGTTGTTGATCTCCTGAAGGTAGGCCATCTCATCGTTGTTGGAGATCAGGCCCACCACGACAGTGTCGTCAGCAAATTTAATGATGGTGGTGGAGTTTGTAGTGGCCACACAGTCATGTGTGTACAGCGAGTACAGCAGGGGCTCAGAACACAACCCTGAGGGGCTCCAGTGCTGAGAGTGAGGAGGATGAGGTGTGTTTTCCCATCCGTCACGGCTTGTGGTCTGTCGGTCAGGAAGTTGGTGATCCAGTGACGCAGGGATGGGCTGAGTCCCAGGACCTCCAACCGAGGTGGCGTGGAGGGAACTATGGTGTTGAGCGCTGAACTATAGTCCACGAACAGCATTTTCACATAGTTCCCTTTCCTAAAATCCAGGTGGCTTGTGGTTGTGTGGAGGAGGTGTGTGATGGCATCCTCCGTGGGACCGGTTTTGGCGGTAAGCAAACTGTAGTGGGTCGAGTGTGTCCGGTAGTGATGCGGTGATGAAGTCTCTGACGAGTCTCTCGAAGCACTTCATCACTACAGGCGTCAGAGCTACAGGCGGTAATCATTAAGGCAAGATGGTTGAGGTTTCTTGGCACAGGAACAATGATGGACTCTTTGAAACACGAGGGGACTACAGACTGTTTCAGGAGAGATTAAATATCTCAGTGAACACCGGTGCTAGCTGGTCAGCACAGGCTCTCAGAACCCGACCTGTGATGCCGTCAGGTCCTGCTGCCTTCCTGGTGTTCACTTTCCTGAATGCCCTCCTTACGTCGTGCTCCGAAATGGTGAACGCGATTTCTCTCTCCGGCTCTCTCGGCGTGCGTGCTGTTCATCATGCGCTAAGCGGCGCTAAGCGTGATTAGCGTGATTAGCTGCAGCCTCGAAAGCGAGCATAAAAGGTGTTTAGCTCGTCTGCCAGAGAAGCATCCGCGCTCTCCACTCTGGAGGTTGGCGTTTTATAGTCCGTGATGTTTCTCAGTCCCTGCCAAAGGCTCCTAGAGTCACTGTGTTGAAACTGTGACTCAAGTTTCCTCCCGTAGCGCCTCTTTGCCTCCTTTACGCTCTGCGCCACGCCGTATGACGCAGCCTTGTATTCAGACATATCCCCGTTGACAATCCCCCGTATTATAGGCTGCGGGCGGGATCTCAGAGAGTCGCGGATAGTTTTGTCTACCCACGGCTTCTGGTTGGGAAACGTCCTGATGGCGGTTTTCTCTACCGTGTCATCCGCTAGTTTCCCGATGAATCCACCACCGCTTCCGTGAACACGTTGACGTCCTCGGAGCTACACCTGAACATGGCCCAGTCTGCGTCATCCAAAGCGTCCTGCAGGGCGGCCACGAATGGTCAGTCCAGCGTGACACCTCCCTCTGTACCGGGCTTCCTGTTTCAGCCTCTGTTTGTAAACAGGTGCGAGGAAAATGGCGGCATGGTCCGATTTACCAAGCGGTGGGCATGATTTTGCCTTGTAGCTGTCTCTGAAGGGTGTGTAACAGTGATCCAGTGTCCTTTCGCCCCTGGTGGGGCAGGTGATGTGCTGGTGAAAGTTCGGCAGTGCGCGCTTGAGGTTTGCACTGTTAAAATCCCCAGCACAATGAGTGCGGCCCCGGTGTTGTGACTGGTGTGTTGTGAGGTGGTCGTGTAAATCCCATATTGCAGCGTCCGTGTCCGCTTGAGGTGGAATATAAGCGGCGCTGACTATGACCGAGCTGAATTCCGTGGAAGATAGAAAAGGCGACATTTGATGGTCAGAAGTTCCAGGTTTGGTGTGCAGGAGCGTGAGAGAAGAACAACGCTCGCGCTTGTCGCACCAGCGGTTGTTCACCATCAGACACACTCCACCTCCCGTGTCTTCCCGACTCCATTGTTCTGTCCATGCGGTAAACGGAGAAAAACTCGGCGGTTGTATGGCGTGGTCCGGTACCGCTGGGTTCAGCCATGTCTCGGTGAAGCAGAGGAGGTTGCAGTCCCGAATGTCTCTCTGGAACTTGATCCTTGCCCTGAGGTCATCGAGCTTGTTTTCCAGAGACTGGACGTTGGCTAACAGGACACTAGGTAGGGGGCGCGGTGTGAGCGTGCCTCAACCTGTTCCTGACGCCGGCTCGTTTCCCTCGTGGACGCCGGTGCGGGTCGCGTCCTTTTGTCTTCGTCAGGATCTCGCTCGCCAGCATGGGTCCGGGTTTAAAAGCAGCGGCGAAAGTTGGGTGCATTGTACACCAATAGATATAAGAGTGGCTCGGTCGTATGTAATAATAGCCATCTTATATAAAGAAAACCGCGCAGACTGTCCAAAATACTAAAAATTAAAAGAAAAACAAAAAGTTTTGCAGGAGCGGTCGTGGACGGCAGCCGAACTCAACAGCGCCATCTTGGTATATAAGTATATAAGTGGTAGATAAGATGTTTAAGAGGTTTTCCCATGTTTTTATTATTACTAAAAAACCAACAAAGCACACTTTTCAGATATGGCTCTTATCTGACCCATCTGTTTCAGGTCTGTTTCAGTCTCTATTAAGTGATATCGATTAGGAAGAGTTTGATCATGTGCAGTGTTGGCTGAGAAACACTGGTTAACCAAAGCACTAATGATGGCAAACAGCAAACGTCCAGGCGGGTCAGCAGTAAATGGGCCAGGGGTTTTTGGTTAAGGTGGGACTGAACGTTTAGACTCTGAGCTGAATGAAATCACTACTCTCTGTTCGTACAACATCACTTTAAGATCATTACAAGTCATTAATTATTTACAGGCCAAGCTCAGCTTCAAACAAGTCTGTGTGAAAGCCGATTAACAATTTAGCTTTATTTTCTCTGGACATATTTACTGAAGCGCTCTATCGTGCAGTTTAATGACCTGATCCTCTCTGAAGTGTTCTTCCTCTCAGAGCCTGAGGTTAAGATGATAAACCCTGGTTCTAGCGCTGTGATCACCCTGACCCTGGGTTTTCCGCAGCTGGACAAACAGAGGGTTGAGTTGAGCTTCAGTGCAGGAAAGGCAGGGCAGCTGTTTCCAGAAACGACACACATCCTCATGCTTCATTTCCATGCCTCGCTCACATGCCTTTTCTTTATTGCTGGAAAGAGGAGCGGCCCGTATGTGATGACATCAGGCAGGGTCTGGGTGATGGAGAGCGCTGGGAGGTGTGTGCTCATCCTGTTTTCACCACATGCTTATGCCGCTCACCCCGCCAGGTTAATGTAGTATGTTTTGTGGGGTTGCGTGATTAGATTGTCCCGTGGTGCCATGACCCGGCCCAGCTAAAGCATCAATGTTATTGCACATTCACTGTGGCCATTAAACATTAGGAGTGTGTTAGGTGACTAGTTGGGTCGTGTTCTCTGCCATTTGATCTAGAGACGTGATGTGGCTCACCATACAATAACCACAAAACCAGTCATGAGGGTAAAAAAAAAATGAGATTGGTGCATCATCTAAAAGCTGAAAAAAAGCTGGTATTTGGTCAAGATACAATCTTTATATTTGTCCAAATGAAGTCCTTAGCAATGCATTTTACTAATTAAAATTGGTGTTTTAATATAGTTACAGTATGGAATGTACACAATATTTTCATGGAACATGATCTTAATATCTTGTTTTTGTCATAAAACAAAAATGGATAATTCTGACAGATATAATGTGTTGTTGGCTATTGCTACAAATATACCTGTGTTGTTACGAATGCTTTTGTGCTCCAAGCTCAGATTTCACTGTAAACACTTGAGTAGAGTTAGCCAGACTCTGAAGAGCACCATCTTTGGATTTTGATGTCTGAGATATCACAGTTGAGTCCTGTCAGGTTTAGCGTGATCCACACCCTGTGACTCGGTTCAATCATTTTCTGAGGTTTGGTCTGCTGTGATTAAATGAAGCGATGCTGAATCATCTGTTAGCTGCTGAGAGACAAGGGCTTTATGATGATCAGCTGATGTTCAGGAAGCACTAACCTTCTCTTCACCTTTTCTGGCACTATATTAATAACCCAAGGAAGGACACCCATCAGAGCCACTGATAATGGCCTTGATCTGGACGCAACACCTACTTCGATTATTAGCGTGGACACAAACTCTTTTTCACGTTTAAATCTCATTATGGCTTTACTAATCATGTCACTTCGGTTCGATTCGGGATCATGAAATGATGGGATGAACCTTGAAAGCTTCTCAACCGGGTGATAATGTTCGGTCAAAGCAGTCATTATGAAGTCTCTCACAGTGCAAGAAAGCGTGTAAGATTGATGAGGCTCTGGAGAACACGTGAAGGCTGAGATACTGCTGTAGAGCATATCTGAGACTGAACTGGTTCCTATCTGTGTTCTGAACGACACCTGTCCTCTGAAGAACAGTCCTGTGAATAAGTCTAGTGAGCTTTTTACTACACTTACAGCTCAGAAACATCCCAGATCTTGTCCTGCTTGTTCAGGTCTGTTTTTTCACATCTTAAGCCATTTCCACTCAATAATTGTGGTATGTAATTGTCTTTATTGCGTGTCTTTGTCTGATGAGCGTGACTGGTCTTGTCTTGCAGAGGGTGTGTGAGATCTGGCTGACCAGCGAGGACACAGGCGCGTACGGCAGGGACATCGGCACGGACCTGCCCTCTCTGCTCTGGGAGCTGGTGAAGGAGATCCCGGACGGAGCGATGCTGCGCTTGGGCATGACCAACCCACCCTACATCCTGGAACACCTGGAGGTGCGTCCTCATCCTCTCACTGACCACTGACTGGACAGCACTGTTAAGATTCTGCAGCAGATGAAACATTACACATACACAAGCGGTGCAGCGTCACACCAACATCAGGTGGAGGGGAAAAAACACAAATTTAAATTTTTATTTGCTTGGGAGGAAAACAAACAAACAAACAAACAAAAAACATTGCTAAAATCAGATAAAACGTAAGATATAATTGTGCACTCAGGAAAGCATATCTCAAATGCTTTAAGCAGCACATACATCTGACAGGGAGAACAAGCTGCATTAAATGCAATTATAATGCCTAATTATAACCGTAGGACCCATTTCAGTGCATCTATGTGTGCCTGTCTCTTTTGGACCACAGTGTTTAACTTTTTCTTCAATTTTCACTTTGTGTTCCACATTCATTTCATTCAGGTGATCTCACTTTTTTTGTAGTGAATAGTGTACAAATAAGTAGGAGTTTTAGTGTGATTATTGTACTAAATTGTCTCCTGAATCATTAAGGTTGATTTCGAGCTCAAAGGCGGCGACTCATTCGATCCCATCATTCTAGAATAATACCCAGAATGCCGTGCGTTCCCCCTCTGAGCCCCAGATGCTGAGGACACTCGTAATCCCTCAGACGGCTGTGAGAAGTGCTGGGAGAAGCAGTTTTAATTTGCAGAGGGTTAATTGAGGTTGTAATTTTGTCCCCCGATGTATAGGTTACGTTTATGCTCTGTTACATTCAAATTAAAAAGTGATGATTTTTTCCCCCTAAATGAAAAGAAATAACAATTAAATGCTAATTAGAAATGTAGGTGTGCTTGTATACGTGCTAGAGGACGGTTATTTCTTTTTATGTGCTAATTTGATTTCCATCATTGGACTATTTGTCTTTATTTCATTTCCACATGCTCAGCAAGTATTTTTAATTGCATGTCGTTGCTTTGTCGTCTATTTGTCTTACGGGAAGCGGTGGAGCACGAGTTCACGATCACTTCTGCACTTCTTTCTTCAAGAGATTGACAATCTCTCGTGACTTCTGCTTCAAGAGCAGAGAGTGTTCGCTCATCTCTGTAGCGGCTGGTAAGGTAGCTGGAAGGTGCTCGTGTTGCGTCAGATGCTCTGTAAGAATGAGGTAAAGTGGTTTTCACCTGGGATGGAGAGATTACTTCATATATAGACAGATGAGCTGAAATCGCATGTCTTCTTAAAACTCAGCAGCTCATCACAGGGTGGTTTAAGAGGCGCTAACACTAGAACTTTCCTGTTCTTATCAGAACACATCCCCTAGACGTTGCCAGATCTCCTCCATTTCTTGGCTCTTAAGTGTTTTTTGTGAGTGGAGAGCTTCCGCTGCGCTGGTAAATGACTGTGTGATTTGGGAGCTTGCGGCAGCGGCTGTCTGACACTCTTTCTGAGGAGTCATTTAGCAGCATTAGAGGTGTTTAGCAGAGCAGATGTGTGATTTATGGAGCCTGTGTTCGGCGTTTGAAATGGCAGAAGCACCTGTCAGACGGGAGAGGACCGATCAGCGTGGTGTGAGAGTGAAAGAGACCTTCCCGTCTCACTTACAAAATTGACTCTTTCTGAAGAAAATGGTTCTGGAGTACTAATAATTGTGCTCTTATGCACAGAGAAAACGTCCTTTAGACAGGTGTGCAGATGCACAAATATATTCACACAGTGCTTGCGTTCAGGGTTTTGGAGTGATGCTTGTGTTAGTGAACACTAATGAGAATAACGTAATGATGAGCGCTGGCCTCTTCGTTAGTCACGCATGATCAGATACTGTGTAATCACTTCAGGTAAGTAGAGATTTCCACATCACATTCAGTCTGATCAACGGAGCGAGCCCAGTTTAAATGCAGAAGAGCTGGAAGTTCAACTTTCACTTTAATGTGCTGCTGATTACACACATCTCTCTTTGATGTCGTCTTATTTTATGCAGCCGCCTAAACTTGGCCGCCTAAAAATGTAGCTTTTTTGAAGCCAGAGCGTATCACCTTCATTACACAGTCATGAAACCTGACCCGCCGGTTAACCTCCCACACTGTACATGAATACTATAAGAGCTCTGGGGCTGCCATATCATATCTTTAAACTGAAATACAAGCCTTCTGTGTGCAGCGCTCCACCCGTATTACCTGATCGCCATCTGAGCCTTGACCTCCAGGCCGGTAGTGTCCACTAGTGATGTGCTGGGACATATTGCGCTGGAGTACATTAGCCTTTTAATTGGTGGTCAGCATCTGTTTAATCGCTGCTTCAATCCGGCGGGTCACAGGAAGTCACTGCATTACGGCAAGCCTTTCTGAGAGTGCTTAGCTGTGATCTGCTGTAGTGCTCTCTCTCAGGTGAAGCACCCTCGGCTGACGGCCGCTGATTAGTGCCGAGGTCCGGCCATGACGGTCAGATAATGAAGCACTGTGCTCTGCTCCGGGGGCTGCTGCTCATCAAGAAAATCACCAAACCTTCATGACTAGAAGAAGGAACAAACGTTCCAGACGATAATCCTGATGACCTTGTTTAAACATCTCACTTTCTTTCGCTCACCCTCTTTTAGTGAATAATTCTGCCTTTCAGTGGGATTGCTGTGCAGTAGAGTAAAACAAATCAGGTCTGGTTTAAAATTAAATTCAGGATCAAATGCTGATTGACTGATTACATGAGACAGGATTCATTTCAGTTAGTGTTTAAGAATTCTGATGTTTATTCAATGCTATCTCACGACCGATTTTATACTTATTTTGAGGTGGCTAATTTGTAAGAATTCATATAGCCTCATTTGTCTAGAGTGTGTGCAGTGATTGGTTTAGGTGTAGGTCATTTGTACAAATTTGTCGTAGTTGATCCACATTATGTGCACAAAAGGACATGTGCCTACTCTTATTAAATGCCACTGTTTTAGGCCCATTCAAAATCTTCTGGGTTGCCAAAATTTCTGTGCAACACTAGTTAAGGACATATCATATAATATATGCCCAACAATGTTCTGTGGATCTTCTCGGGTCTTCTCTACAGGCCTAATGCATCAGCGTTTGCTCAGATTATTAACTCTAGTCATGAGCAATAGTGATACTTATGTTTGACCAAACTGCAGCTAATTAAACTGTGATGCTAAATAGAGAAATGAAATGAAGGTGTGGGGAACTGAACAAGCCTTGAATCTGGAGAGAGCGATGTGTGAACATTCACAGTTCAGTCAATTATAGCTCAGGCTCTGGAGACTCGCCACCATTTGTGTTTGGAGGGGCCACTAATTTCATCCCAAACACAGGCCATTTTCATATTAATGAACCGCCAGAGACTCTCTGTCCATTAGGGGCTTAATGTAGCATTGCATGGACAGTAGATGAGTCTGTTTGTCTTGGACTGAAGTGATGATTCTGAAGTGGTTTAGTTGCTTGGTCTGCAGCTCCTGCTCGTCGTACTCCTGCAGGCGGTGGGTCTCTCCAGAGACTCAGGTTTTTAATCACAGATCGGTCACCCGGCACCTGTCAGACTCTCCTCCTGATCCCACAGGATCGCTGTCCTCTGCATGTCAGCTTTCACAACTTGTTATGGGAAGTCACATTAGTGCTGTCAAAATAGCTGAAAATCCAAGATCGAATTTTGTACTTAAATATTACCAGTATTCAAATTATATTTGAATTTAAAAGGCATAATTTAAGTTACGGGAAACATCTTTTAATTTCTCTCCTGAGGCCATAAGAGGCCAATTGAGCTAAATATTACTAATGCACATTTATTCAAATAAAATAAAGGACTATCTCTAGGGAAAAAGTTAGTAATGTTTAGAACAATGTTTAGAAATCAGTCTAACAATTTTGTAATCAAAAAGACTTTTTTTAATTAGATGAATATTTGATTTTTCTAAATGGCATGTTTGAGCTGTTTAATGCTGGATTTAGATATGTGCTGTTGTTCCATTGTGAAATGAACGGAGTTGTGTTTTACTTTATTAGAGAATTTATTAGAGAATAAATGTGACTGTAGCAATATGTGCATTATTAGAAATGTAATTAGCTCTAATGTAATCTGGTTCCAGTATCAGCTCAGTCTGAGAAATGTTTTACAGCAAAAAAACAACACTAGGATTTACATCAAGGTAAATAAACCCTGCAAAATTTTATTTAACTTCACTTTTACAGCTTGTACAGGACTGTGAGAAATTGTAATATTTACTGTAAATGCTGTTAAATTTATTTTTCAGAGTTTTATGCCTTAAAAAGAATAGAACAGTCCTAAATATCTTACGCTATCAAAACATTTTGACCTAAAAGCTAAATATACATGAAAGGGTCGTTGAGACTGAATTGCTGCTCTGTTCTCAGTGTCACAGAATGGGACTCTTTTAACACTCTTGCCGTGGGTTGTTTTTGTTTGGGATGTGAACTGTAATGGGAACCCTGGCATTTTACCTCTCAGAATATGTTCCAGATCTCAGGTCCACATACCGATGAAACCTGGTGCTCATAGAAAAGCTATTACTCTTGCAAATGGAAGTGGGAACGGACCTCTGCGTGTGTTCAATAGAGTCCTGTAGCTCTGTTTCCTCGCTGAGCGAATTACATTTTAATGGATTAATTATCCTGTGCAATGCAAAGTGAGAGCAGCTTTCAGAAAGTGAGTTATCTGTTCAACAGCTTTTCTTTAATCTGACGGAGCCTGAAGTGATGAGACGAACCCTTCACTGCTGCTTTTCCTCATTAAACCCCCAGCAGCTCAAAGCTCGGACCTGAACACCACAGGATGAGCTGAAGAAGTGTTCAGAGAAGTGCTTTCTCTCTCAACCATACACATAAGAACCTGTTTGAACCGTTCCCATTTAAACTAGCTTCATCATGATAGGTCAGCAAATGAATGACATTCAACAGATTTACAGGGAATATATTTATGTTCAATCTGTTTCGTATGGAAATATAGCACACAAGCGACGTCACTGGTACTTCTGCAGTGATTTCCGTTTCACCGTCAGATAAATCTCTCCACGTCGCAGCCTAGTGTCCTAAAGCATGCCACTGTGCTTCATATGCCTTTTTATGCTTCAGAGATATTCTTCTCATCTCTGAAGGGTCCGCACCGCTGTGGTTTGATTTGATCAGAGCCAAATGAAACACAGTTCCTTCTCTGGGCCTTTTATTTATTTATTTATTTATTTATTTGCCTTTAACTTCTCAGGTTAGAGTAGTTTGTTCTTAGAAAGCGGCAGACGTCTGAGAAGTGTTCTCTACCCTGTACTGCTTTATTTGCTTGAATAAATGTGTGTGTAAGCCTCGTCAGCCTGAGGAGAAACACTTCTGAGACACAGAGCTGTGATGGAGGATGAGGAGAAGAGCCGGTCTGCTGCGGGGTGTGTGTGTGTGTGTGTGTGTGTGTGTGATGCTGCATCATCAGTGATAGATGTGTCTCATGATAGACGCTGTGAAATCATTCTCATCTTGCTCTGCTCAGCTGTCACTCATCTCGTCTGCCATCTGCCAGAGCCCCTCCCCTTCAGCTCACGAGGCAGGTGATTGGTCGATCGGGATCGTGGGAGGCCCCTTATCATCCATCTCTAATGAGCCCTGAGCACACATTAGCATAAGCGCATAAATGAATGTTTTCCTTGAACAAATAACATGCATATTAAATGATGCTTTGGGCTACAAGGTGCAGGACACACAGACATGAAGAATAATCACGTTTGTTAATTAACGCTGGTGTGTTTCTCCTGCTAGCGCGTCAGATCGGATCTGATACTCCAGAGTGATGTGTGTGTCTGCTCGGAAATTAAAGTGTGTTTGCGCTTCTCTTTGTCAGCTAATGGCCATATCCTCATACTGAATATTCAACGCTTTAGAGAAAGCTGCATGATCTTCCAAGTTTGAGGATGAAATATAGAGAGCGTTTCAGTTATATTTTTATTAGTGTTTATAATAGTTCATATTTTTCACCAGTGGTTAGTAAAGCTGACTCTCAGTGAGGTTCTGCAGCGCTAATCAGTCCCTATTCTTTAAACTAATTCATTTGTTTAATTGTGAGCCCAGGCAGAGGCATGGTGTGGTGGAGGTGCTTCAACACAATAGAGTTTAATTGTGATGATAAGATGTAATCAACAGTTCCTCTCAATGAGATTCAAGGAGACTCTTCTTCTTCTCCTCTCTTTAACTCGGTTTTATTCATGTATTCATTGATTTTCATTCATCGATTAATTAAGAGTGAGAGGCAGTTTTTCAGATATATTACATGGGTTTTTTGAGATTTAAGACCATTATTGGATGAGCATGTTCGTTCATTTATTTTATTTTCTATTTTTATTTAATATTTATTTATTTTATTTTTTTACGCTGAACACATGAACATGTTTTTGTTGTGTTTCTTTGAGGCGCTGTGGAGAAACATTAACCTGCACAACTGCTCTCAGATTGAGAAGAACTATAGGCATCCTATCTGAACACACACACACACACACACACACACACACACACTACTTGACCCAACATTTCAGTTTGTAATTTCAGTTTCAAGTTACATGTGGCATATAGTGTTTATTAATGAATCAAGAAATAGACTTTTGTCTGTAAACCAGGGATTGGCTCTTACATACAGAGTCACATGTGCTCCTAAGTAGAAAATAAAAAAACACATTTATACATTTACAGGCAAATTGATGTTGCTTATTAAAATCCAATAGTATGCTAGGTTTTGAAATGCTTTTTGTATAATTGTACAATTATTTAAAGTCTCACCTCTTTACTCAACTGCAATAAAAAGATTATGTCAGTGCTACTAAAATATATTTATGACAAATGGCCCAAACAGAAGCTAAAATTTGAGTTTACTAAAACTTCTAATTGTCAGCAAAATATCAATAATACCTATGAAATCAAAAGATCAAATAAGCACTCTTACAACATAAACACGATGAAACAAACCGTTACGTCTACTGTTGATTGACAGTGTAATAGAATAAATGTGTGATGCTCTGAAACAGTGAGCTTTTAGCATGTTTTTATTCTTAAAGCTGCAGGCCGTGTGTGTGTGTGTGTGTGTGTGTGTGTGTGTGTTCTCCTCCGTCTCCAGAGTGTATGAATCTAATGTTTCGAGGAGTGTGTGTATCTGTCTGTGCTTCACAATCACACATTCTATATATGATCAATATATGACCAAAATAAGTTTGCTTTACATTATCATCATTATCACTCTGTTCTGACCAACTGAGGAAAAAAACATTACAATAAATCACGCTAACAATGATAAAATCTAATAATGATTATACTTTATTACCAAATTATTAATGTTAACTACATCAGCGTTGTGTGATTATGAGTATAGTGTGTATTAGTGCGTAGATTTTAATTTTCAAAATTTTCACAATTGTCACATCATTCAAAAATGTTTAACCCAAAAAACAAATGAATCTTACTTCGAACTGGTTTCCTTTTAAAATATAAAACTTGTGTAATGCCAGACTATCTTTAATCAGAAGTACGTTTAAACCTTTTTGTTTTTTGCAAACAGAAATATGTTTTTACGGTGAAAGTCACACTTTATATTAGGTGGCTTTAACTTCTATGTACTCATATGAATAAATAAGTACAGTGTATTTATTGTGTTCATATTGAATTTCAAAACACTATTTTTGCTACTGGAGATTTTACTGCAGCACAACAGTTCAGAAAATAAAATTCTGATAAGATACAACATTGATGACTTTTCCTAGGCATTCTCCTAGCGATAAGAGTCAGACAAAAGTATTTTCAATCATGATGATGGCACCCCCACAGTCCAAAGTACAAAATTTGTATAAAAATGTTTAGTAATATTAACCATTCATGATTTTTCTTCTACATATTAAGCCATATAAAGCCAGGGTTCCCTTTAAAGTGTAGGGGGTGCGTCAACAGTGTAATTACTGTAACTACAGAAATGAAATATCTGTCAATAAGTGCATTGTACCAAATGATTAACTTAAATGTAAGTATATAGCAGTTAAGGCCACTCTTGCCCTGTTCTCTGCTCCTCAGGAGATGGCCCGAGTCCTGCAGCACCCGCGGGTCTACTCCTTCCTCCACGTGCCGGTGCAGTCGGCCTCTGACAGCGTCCTGATGGACATGAAGAGAGAGTACTGCTGCGACGACTTCAGACGCGTCTCTGACTTCCTCAAGGAGAGGTGAGGAGGACTAGTCTTAAAGTTATTTATCTGTTCTTTTTTCCTTTAAGACTGGTCCTAAGTTTAAATTTAGATATGATAAGGCGTATTGGAAAAGTAAAACTGGTTACCCCTTGGCAGCTGCTATGTTGACAACGTCTTAAATTTATGCAACTGGCTCCTTGTTGTTTGTATAGTGTTTTCTTTACTTAAAAACCTGAAAAGGGTGATATTTTATGTATTTGAGGTGTGAGATGTGGGAGCTGTGAAGAAACAGAGACAGAGAGGGATCTCACAGGTTTTTGACCAAATATGTTTGATCTCGATTTTTATAAAATGTTGTAACAAGATTTAGATTTTAGTTTTACAGTTTTGTACATATAAGTACCTTCAAGTAACTACAAATGAGCATGTAAAGCGGTGTTCTCAGCTGTGTGCGTCTCTGGGTGATGCTGGGTAACAGTGAATGAAGTGCACACTACACTCAATAGTATGGATTAAATCTTGACATTTTGCAAATGCCAGTTTTTATGAGTTTGATAAGCTCTTCATTACTGTTTATGATTATTGTTCTGGAGTGCATGTGTTAGAGAGAAAATCAATGAGTCTAAGAATCTGAAACATGGGTGTGAATGAGGACGTGATAGAGGTCAGCCAGGTGTCGATGCTTGTGCTTTAAAACAGAGCAAGACTCTCTGAGCTTCAGTGAGACAAATGCAAAATCTGTTCTGAGAGCTCGAGAAGCTGAGAATGTGTGTGATAGACAGACTGGAGTGTGCTGAAGGTCAGATCAGTGTTTGTGAAGGTAAGTGCTCATGCTCTGCTCTGGAGTGTTTCTCTGAACGTTACTGATGGTCCATTTAGAAGTTAGGGTCAGTAGTGCTCCCTTCTGGAGGATGCTGGGTAAAGCTGACTGCTTCAGATAACCAGGTTTATTCCACACTGACTCGTTCATATGTGGCTGTCCATCACTGTGTAGAAGAGACTGGAGCGGTCAGGAAGAGGCCCCTTCACCTTCAGACAAACACAGCTCACTTTACCTTCAGCCTTGCTGAGGTCACGGGGTCAAACGCCTGCTCCCTATCGAGTGGCACTTCACTTCACAGCAGAACTTCAGACAGAACGCTGAAAAACAACCGCACTCTGTGTGTGTGTGTGTGTGTGTGTGTGAGAGAGAGAGAGAGAGAGAGAGAGAGAGAGAGAGAGAGAGGGAGAGGTCCCAGCCGTGGTGAAGCCAAACACTTTCCACACAGATGGGTTTGGTTACAGAGCGAGGGATTCTGGGAAATAGGACTGGGTGGTATGATCTGAAATCAAAACATTTTTATGATTATTGAACAATTATTTTATTTGTATTTATTTTTGCCCTTATAATTATTTGGGTTTGTGCTGTATATATACTCAATTATTAATGTTTTTTTGAAGAAAGAGTGCATGTCTTGCCTTAGTAATATTTCAAACATCTGAAATCAAAGCACACATTGTTGGAAAAAAAACCTTTCACTTTTATTGTAAAAACCAAGTTTACAAAAAATGAATAACATTCAAAAGTTCAAGAATTTTAATGTAACTTGCATCTATTCTAGATGATTATCATTTAAAATAATTCAGTGTGAAAGAGTATAATAACTTTCATCTTCTGTAAACAATTGTTTTGAATAATGAATGATTCTGGGAGAGAGCAGGACACCATCTCATGTTCTCGCTGTGTGGTGAAGCTTCTTACTGGCCGTTCACTCACATCACGTCCTTGAATCTAAAACCTCAAGACACAGCGCTTTTTTAAGTGCAGTGCAGAATGACTTCTCCACCACATTGCAATCAAACACAAATGTTTCCATGTCATGTGAACCAGATCCGGCTCTGCTGTAAACACAAGCTCGTAACAGCCTCGGGGTCTTCTGTTCAGGAAGTGATGAGCGCCGCCGCATGGGAAAGTGTCAGTTCTTTCTTTTAACACGTCACTCTCGTGTGAGACGCTGCAAAAGACTGATAGCACTGACATGGTAGTATGGATTAAAAAAAGGCATGGGTAAATTACATTGGTTCTGAATTTCAGTTTTCTTTTTGATTCATCGTCCAGCTCTACTGGGACGGATGAGAAACTGTAACGGAGGTGGTTTCTTGTGCTGTTTGCAGCTCATCGTGTCATTGCCTCCTGTGAACTTCTCCTTTTGCACACATGTTCCAACAAATCCCCTTCATCCAGCTTCTTCTGAACTTTCCAAGAGCCATTACAATACAATTTCCCCAATCTGAAGTCATCAGGCCTGCCATTCTGTATGAGAGCTGTTTAAGCCTCAGCGAGTAGGACGCCTGAAAGCCGGAGCTATTACAATCACCTTCTCTCAAGCTAAATTAAAGTGATTTGAACTCCAGTCTGGAGAACAGGGCTAATGACACTAGCGTTTGATGAATGCAGTGATAATGTGCAGTAAGTGGACTCTCCTGGCGTGGAGCGAGCTGGAGATGAGCTGCTCCGGTAATATCACGGAGAAGTCATTAAAGGTGTTTCTGAGCGGAGCGATCTGTGTGTGTGTGTGTCGTGAAGCGCACCGGCAGCAGCCGTGATTCTACAGCACCGTTTGATCCTAATAGCTCATTTACTTAGACTTCCTCTGGCAGTTATCGCATCTTATTTTAATGTGTTTACTGTGAATCCTGTTATTCTGCAGACCTCATCTCGTGAAGAACATGAAGAACATTCCGCTGTCTTTGTGGACACTGGAATCTGTGGAAATCTTTCCAAAAAGACAGAAGCTAGAGATCAGAGTGTGTATCCAGCCCTCAGAAGCTCATCAAGTCCTGAAGGAGTGTGTGCATTTCTGGCAGATGAGGAATCACCTGAAAGATGAACGTTCTGTGCAGCGTTTGACCCAAAGAAAGAGAGCTTTACCCGTTTCCTCACGTCCAGCACCAGCGGTTTCTGACCACCTGATCAGCTCAGACTCCTCTTGTCAGAAGTTTCTCTCACCTCAAGCAGGAGGCTGATGACCATGAGCATTTGGAAGTGTTCTGTAGCACGAGCCTGCGATTAAAAGCTGTAACCATGATGGACCTTTCACTGTGAGATCTTTCCATACGTGATTGACCACACAGCTTCTACCTAATAAACCTGCTTTCAGTGCTGGAAGAACATCAGTGTTGAGAAGCTCTGATAATGTGAGGCGGCGTCTATTTGTTGAGCAGATGCACTGCACACAGCGCCAGGGTCTGTCTGGGTGGTCTCGTCTCATTAACCGGTTAAACACAGCCGTTAAAGGATAAACCTATTTTATGACTTGTTTCACGATTGATGGAGGGTGGGCATAGATGTGGTACTTCTGATCTGCCTCAATGCTTCTGACATCATTTCGATCAGTTGTTCTTGATGATGATTGTGATGTTTGTGATGGTGGTTCAGTTGGTTTTCTCATGCTTTAGCTGCTCTGGAGGTGTGTGAGTGTGTGTGTGTGTGTGAGCTTGCAGATGTGGTGATAGAGAGAGTCACGGCTGATGTTTGCAGACTCTCTCTCTTCTGTAGACAAACAGCCTCACGGGCGATAATGTATTTGTAGTTAGTCATTATGTTTTTCAGTACTGTGATCTCAGCTGTCCTTGGGCTGAAAGCAGTTGATGTTTAAGCTCTGATTCTCTACTCAATCACATAACATGGTGTTTCCTGTCTGTTATAACACTCTGCCATGATCCCAAGGAACTGATTTCTTCTGCTGTGTGGAGAGACACAGAACTAAAGCAGAGTTCTTTACCCGTCTGTTGAAGATAGAGCAAGAGCAATGTGAAACATGTATTGTAGAGTTACGGTGTGGAGAAACCCCAAAGAAGCGTACCACCCAGACTTTTCCTGCCCAGAGTGAAGCATGGGGGTAGATCAGTGATGGTTTAGGCTGCAATATCATGGCTTTCTCTAGACCCTATACTTGTGCTAGATGAGCATCACTGCCAAGGACTACCGAACCATTCTGGAGGACCATGTGCACCCAATGGTTCAATCATAGTATCGTGAAGGCAGGGCCGTGTATCAGGATGATAATGCACAAATACACACTCAGCAAGACCTGTGACAGAGTGGTCTGATGAACATGAAAGTGAAGTTGAACATCTCCCATGGCCTGCACAGTCAACAGATCTAAATATTATTCAGCCACTCAGCGAAATGTTTACCTTCACCAGCATTACGTAGTGACCTGGACACTATTCTGCAAGAACAATGGCTCAAAATCCCTCTGACCACTGAGCAGGACTTGTATGTCATTTTCAAGACCAACTGATACTGCATTGACCGACCAAAAGAAGCCCATACTAATGAATTATTGTGATCTAAACTCAGGTGTTTGTTTTATTGTCCAACCCCTGTATTTATATGTATATACAAACATGTGCATGCATATATTGAAGAAAAATAATATATTTATCTATAACATAAAAATATGGTAACACTTTTAGTATTGTCCACTTACTAACAGTCAGTAACTCTGTAACTACGTCAACTAGAAGTCATTAGAGTATTAGTAGACCGTCTGCTTAATATCTTCTAACACTAACACTACTGACTATCAGAACCTTCTACTAACATTCTACTAACCCTAACCCTACACTAACAGTCTACTCTGAGAGATAGTGCACTTGTAGTAGTTACTTATAGGTAGTAAAATGTCTAAAATGGACTAACAGAATGAAGTTATAACCAAGAAGGTAAATATTTAAATGTATTATGCATGTAAATATTTTCAACATATTTGCTGTATATATGTGTATCTATATATACATAATAAATATACACTGTACAAGCACATATATTATGTAAACAAAAACTTTTATTTTGGATGTAATCACAATTAATTGTTTTACAGCACTTTTACAAACACATGTTTTAAAAATAAATATAACTATATAGTTGTGTGTAATTTATGTTGAAAAGCAAAACATCTAAGTTTTGTCGGTTTATATTTACCACGGACCGAATTACCAAACCACTTTATTGCCACGGCTGTCTGTTTTTGTATTTATTTGTTTTGTTCCTGGAATTGAACATTGTCTTTGTGTGTTTGCATAGGGACATCATTTGTGCTGCTTTTCCTAATGCAAGTTGGGCTGTGTGTGTGTGTGTGTGTGTGTGTGTGTGTGTGTGTGTGTTAATGTTTGATATGAGCGGAGAGCGGCAGGATCAGGGTCCGTGAGGCAGAGATTTTGGCGCTCTCTCTGGTCTGATTTCCCGCTGTCTGACACACGCTCCGCTCACATGTCTCTCTTACTCACGCTGTTTGTGTCCTGAAACTCAGTGTTTGTCCCGCGCCTGATCCGCCACACACCTTCCCGCCGCCTCCACTCTGATTCCGGCTGGATTAGAGCGCCTCCGCCTCTCATCGACTGTCGCGGTTTGCCTTGTTAATCTGTTTGATATGAGTCATTGTGTTTTGTCAAACGCTGACTCACACTCGTCCTCACGGTTGTATAATAGATGGCTGGTGGCTCATAACATTGGCTGTCACGCACCACTCTGTTTTCTGTGGTCTGGAACCGGTTCTAGGTGTGGCGTGTGTGGGGCAGGAGTTTGTTTCCCCCGGGGCATGAAACATGAGTCTCTTCTACAGCAGATGTATGTCATTAGTTCTGTGTTGAAATACTTTGTTTACCTGCCATAATGTGGACAGACAGCTTTAGGTGAGCTATTCCTAGAGTTCTCCAAGATGAGTGGTGCCCTGAGTTGCTCATGAAGTGTCATCTATGCCATCCGTTGACAAAAGCAGGTTCACTTTCACTATTTAACTGTGTTTATACATAAATAATAAAACCGGCTGATGAAAATGTACGTCAGTATTGAGGTTTGACCTCGTTTGCTATTGTTCACGTGCCAGTGATCATCTTTCCGTAGGCTACTTAAAACAGAGACCTGTTTGTTCAGACAAGGTCAGCCATACCTGGACAGTGAGATCTATCTGTGGCTGGAATATGATGTCATGTTGACATTGATCGGCCGGTGACATCACAACAAATGTGACAGTGCAGTTAGGACAAACATTGATAGAGAGCTTCAGAACACAATCAGACACTGATAAACATCTGCATGAAACGATAGTTAATTCCCTTCACCTGTCGTTCATCTCATAGGGCACCTGTACATATGAAACGATAAGACAGAGGTTGTATATAGAATATAATGAACACACGTTGGCAGTATAACAACCTCAGGTTTCCAAAGCATTAGAGTTGACCCCTTTTTTTTTTTTTTGCGTAGCCTGATACATCAACACTGACTCAACCAGTGGTGAACAGGAAGTGTGATCTGGAAAGTTTTGCAGTTCACTTTAGTGACTCTAGTTGTGCTGAAATAATCACGCTCAGAAGTTTCTCTCTCTTCTACCTTTTCTTACTTGTCCAATTGTTGAACTACATCCGTCAGTTATAACTGGAATAACTTGATGTGTTATCTCTGTCTCCGAGATACATAAACAGTCATTTCATAGTAATGCAGTGAGCTGTTTATACCCACTGACAGCACTGTCACTCACCTGAGTATGTGAGCTTTCTAGAAATACAACCAAACCTGTCTATACAGAAGACATTTGTACTTTAGAAATGGCTTATATTACGACTTCCTTTAAAGACAGGATAAATTTAACTTGATTAAATTGTCATCACATGGCTGATGGATGTAGTGTTGAAAATGAAGAGAGTCAGTAGTGTGTGCCTGTGATTAGCAGATAGTTGAAAGTTAATTCCCTTCACCTGTCGTTCATCTCATAGGGCACCTGTACATATGCATGTGTGTATATGTGTGTGTGTGTGTGTGTGTGTGTGTATGTGTGTGTATATATATATATATATATATATATATATATATATATATATATATATATATATATATATATATATATATACACAAACAGATTCAAAAAAGTTGGGACACTATACAAATCGTGAATAAAAACTGAATGCAATGATGTGTAGGTGCCAACTTCTAATATTTTATTCAGAATAGAACATAACTCACGGAACAAAAGTTTAAACTGAGAAAATGTACCATTTTAAGGGGAAAATATGTTGATTCAGAATTTCATGGTGTCAACAAATCCCAAAAAGTTGGGACAAGGACATTTTCACCACTGTGTGGCATCTCCCCTTCTTTTACAACACTCAACAGACGTCTGGGGACAGAGGAGACCAGTTTCTCAAGTTTAGAAATAGGAATGCTCTCCCATTCTTGTCTAATACAGGCCTCTAACTGTTCAATCGTCTTGGGGCCTTCTTTGTCGCACCTTCACTCTTTATGATCGCCAAATGTTCTCTATAGGTGAAAGATCTGGACTGCAGACTGGCCATTTCAGTACCGGATCCTTCTCCTCACGCAGCCATGATGCTGTGATTGATGCAGAATGTGGTCTGGCATTATCTTGTTGAAAAATGCAGGGTCTTCCCTGAAAAAGATGACGTCTGGATGGGAGCATATGTTGTTCTAGAACCTGAATATATTTTTCTGCATTGATGGTGCCTTTCCAGACATGCAAGCTGCCCATGCCACACGCACTCATGCAACCCCATACCATCAGAGATGCAGGCTTCTGAACGAGCGTTGATAACAACAGGTTGTCCTTGTCCTCTTTAGTCCGGATGACATGGCGTCCCAGATTTCCAAAAAGAACTTGAATCGTGACTCGTCTGACCACAGAACAGTCTTCCATTTCGCCACACTCCATTTTAAATGATCCCTGGCCCAGTGTAAGCGCCTGAGCTTGTGGATCTTGCTTAGAAAATGGCTTCTTCTTTGCACTGTAGAGTTTCAGCTGGCAGCGGCGGATGGCACGGTGGATTGTGTTCACTGACAATGGTTTCTGGAAGTATTCCTGAGCCCATTCTGTGATTTCCTTTACAGTAGCATTCCTGTTTGTGGTGCAGTGTCGTTTAAGGGCCCGGAGATCACGGGCATCCAGTATGGTTTACTGCCTTGACCCTTTCTCACAGAGATTGTTCCAGATTCTCTGAATCTTTGGATGATGTTATGCACAGTTGATGATGATAGATGCAAAGTCTTTGCAATTTTTAGCTGGGTAACACCTTTCTGATATTGCTCCACTATCTTTCTACGCAACATTGTGGGAATTGGTGATCCTCTACCCATCTTGGCTTCTGAGAGACACTGCCACTCTGAGAAGCTCTTTTTATACCCAATCATGTTGCCAATTGACCTAATTAGTGTTAATTGGTCTTCCAGCTCCTCGTTATGCTTAAATTTACTTTTTCCAGCCTCTTATTGCTACTTGTCCCAACTTTTTGGGATTTGTTGACACCATGAAATTCTGAATCAATATATTTTTCCCTTAAAATGGTACATTTTCTCAGTTTAAACTTTTGTTTCGTGATTTATGTTCTATTCTGAATAAAATATTAGAAGTTGGCACCTACACATCATTGCATTCAGTTTTTATTCACGATTTGTATAGTGTCCCAACTTTTTTGGAATCCGGTTTGTATGTATATATATATATATATTTACACACACATACAAACATTCACGGGCTCTTTTTGTGTTTACATGAGTGTGTTCCACATCTTCACACAATAGCTGCTACCGTGTCCCAGCAAGTTCAGCAAATGTGGACCTGACAAAAACAGGAAGTAGATAAAGAATGGCTCATTAACTCTGTCTGTGGGCATTAATGAAGCCTCCCTTTGAAAGCAGCAGCTACAGTACTCCTTCGCATTCATTGATCAGTTTGGCCCGGAAGAGAACTGCAATACTGGAACTGACCTGAAGGTCAGAGATGTCCATAGTGATAATGACTGCCGGACCTTCACTGTGCTCATCAAGTGCTCTGAGCTTTGCCAGAAGCTTTTTTTATTTCTGATTAGTTTGAAAGGTTTGTTTTATCTTGGTGTGCCTCAAGGCTCTAGCATTAAACCTGCTTTAGTTTGAGATTTGAAATGGTCTTTTCTTTGATTATTCTTTACTCACGTTTGTTTGTTTGCTGTCGTGTCTGTCACGTCACAGACTGTGTAGTTGAGAAAATTCCTTTGAACCGTAGTTAGCAAGTTCAAAGACAAATAAACAAAAGTGCCTAGCTGCAATACAGGTTATTAACGCACAGTAACTACATGGAACATTAAGGTTAACTGTGAGGAGCTGTACCTCAATGGATTTTAGTTTACACACTAAACTAAGTAATAACGGTGAGTTGAAAACAGTAATGGGTGATGATGATGCTATCTTTGAAGCGTGTGAGTGTGGGCCTGCAGGTGTGACAGGAGTGTTTCGCTCGAGAGATTTTCTGGATGCATTTACTACAAGAGATGTCAACAGATGTTCAGAGGACAAATCTATCTAAAGGTTTACAAGTTTGTGTAAAAGACATAAGATATCAGTAAAATAGAGCGGCATAATGAATCAAAATAAACTGAAATTTTAATTGCCCATCATGAAATCAATAAACCACAAGCCAAAAGGTGTAATTTTTCCATTTTGCATTTGATGGATACATTTGTCACAGCACAACAAAAAGCAGAAGAGAAGATCAGCTTTCATATTTAACTTAATTACGTCTGTTTTTGACACGGCCTATTTTAAAAGTTCAGGTAACCTATTAAGACAAACATTTCAGATATTGCTTCTAGGGTTGTGTGTTTTCTTTGCGTCTGCTTTGTTATTGAAAGCATGCAGTGAGTAACACATGTTGGTGCACAGGAGCATATGAGACTCCTCACAGAGAGAGTGAAGTCTAAAGGCTGTTATTGAGGTCTTTCTTTACTTTAGCATGTCAGAACAACGGTGAAACTCGACCCCATGTGTCACGCATGCTTCATGAGCACAGGTGAGTAAACAGCAGTATGCAAAGGAAAAAACCTAAGCTGTGACACATGCTGTGACCTCCTTCACGGCCCTTTCAATCGCTGAGCGCAGAAGGACACATTTGTATTCGGTGGTTTCATCCTCCTGAATAAAGCTGTGGAGACTGCATTGAGAAATCAACACATCTTTTGAGTCGTCTACTGTATTCAGATAATAGCTGCATCACTTGAGCACATGAGATGTTGAGTTTAAAGTGATTGTTCTCAGTATTGCAGCAGGATGTGTTAACTCAGCATGTAATTGCAGGTGGAAGTCCTGCTTTTCCTTCTGCTTCATGTAATAGAAAAAACATGAGAGCTCCAGGTTGTGGATTGCAGGAATTGCTGTGAATTCGTTTCACATGTTCAGAATCGATGACATTGGATTTGGTGGAAGCAAAATGGCTGAAATTTGAGACATGGCAAAGGGATGACAGATTTCAGTGAGAATTAATTGACTTGGTTTGGTTGTCCACTGTGGGTCTGTTAATGCAAACACCTCAGTCGTGGCCTTGGTAATGCAAGTGTTTACACGGGCTATGAGATGTAAACAGCAGCTGTGTTATGGGGAAAGATCAGATATTTGTTTAGAACGAATAGCATGCTTGGCCAGCTACAGAGAGAAACTAGTAGCCAGACAACAAACAAGTGAGCAATCTTCGCAGTGAGTTCAGTTATAACAGACATGTTTGCTTTACTTTAAGTTCTGAGGTAAAGTGTCTGTTGTTTCTTTCAGTATGTCTATAAGGTCATGCAGTATGATATTTAAACTCTCATTAGACATGTTTAACTTCGGAAAAAACACATAATCACCAGAGGTTATCTACTGTCATATAGTTTGTATGTTGTTCCTGCCAAACCAAATACAAACCATTTCTAAATTTCACATGTTGCCGTCTGATTAACATGGAAACGATACCTTTTATTGAGTGTCGCGCCATCATGTGTAGTTAGGACACGGTGTAAGGTTTCAGAAATAAGAATTTCTTTTTATTCAGACAGCAGTGTTTGACTAGTTGGGGCACCATTTGGGATAATTCTGTTGATTCAGACAAGGTTGTTTTATGTAGTTTCAAGAAAACTGTATTTCCTAGTATTTAAGACACAAAAGGTTTTATAAACTGGAAGTTATGCAGTTCCAGACGAGAATGTTTCCTAACCATGACATGTCCAGCTCAAGTGGAAACACAACTGAAAGCGTTCCTTACCACCAGCCCAGCGGTGGAAAAGCGGCTTTGGGGACTGAATGAGAGTCAGTGTGTTTGGAGTTTTTGTTTAATGAACTAAAAATACAAAGTTACTAAATATAAAATCAATTTTATGATTGCCTCAGTTTGATTTCATAGGCCTTTCCAATTGAAGTTGAGTAATTTAGCATGAGAAAAATGCATAGCAATCTCCAGTTAGCCTCAAAGTGATCTGTCAAAAGGCCAGATCTCGCTTGAACTCTCACCGTCATCTTTACATGATTTAATTAAGGTTTCACCCTGCTCCTCTGTGAGTCACTGTTAGCATTTCTTTTCCAGTATGAAAGATCCTGTGGCCTTTGGACTTGAGGTCTAATTGCTGTAAAGTTCAATGATAAACCAAATTGACATTTCATTTACATTTCATACTGCAAGGCTTCGCCGTGCCGCGGCCCCCAGGGACCCGTATCCATTTCTCTGGTCCTGCTACGGGAAATGCGGGGTCACGTAGGAGCTCATCTCGTGCATTTAATTCACGTAACGGTGGGCCAGACACGACCCCACCGCATACAAATCAGGCAGCAGGTAGAGGTCTGCCGTCTCCAGACTTTAGAAAGGACACACAGCTAATGACGTCCTGTGGGAAGATCTGCCCTTTGTGGACAGACGTGTCCTACGCTCACCTTCCTCTGGGTGTTTTCTTAAAAGTGTCCTTGCGCTCACTCTGACAGTGTTAGAGTGCAAATATGCTGCGGTGGCAGAGAGAATTATCAAACCCGGAGCACAGGAGATTCAGGCGCACACACCCCTGGGAAATATCCTGCCATAATTGAAAGCTAGGCTATGCTGAAGATGAATTTAATGATTTCATATTTACAGACAGGCTTTGCTTTTTATTCCATTTGCATTTATTCCATCATGCCCGCAAATGTAGGTTATATATAATTTCCCTCTGTGCATGTGATTTTCCTGGGTCCACGGGTCAGTCGATTCTGTATGATTGGAAAGGTTGCACAGAGAGCAGGAAGAAGTTTTGATTAGTCTCCACACATGGATTCCCTCCATATAAAGCAAACAGAGAGTGTTTAGTGGGACTCTGTTATCTCTTGGGTGCTTTTGGGAGTGTTTTGAGTGTGTTTCAGCTGCTGTGATTGTGGATGAGGTTCTTGAAGGTGCTCGGAAGTTGGTTCTGCTGTTTGTTCAGTATTTGTTCCAGCGGTTTGTTTAAGCTCACCTGTGTTCCATCATGTCTTTAAAGCTGGACTTAAAAACCTTGTGCCTCTGAGGAATGAACTCTCAGATTGCCTGCTGTTGTTCTGGTGTTTATGAGCCACTGGCAAAGCTTCAGCGTAACCTCGGGCAGTGCAGGAGCTGATCTCTCTGGAGATGCTGGTTCTGGCCGTGTTTGCTCTTCCAAGGTCCGCCGAGGGTCTGACTCCTCCAGGTGGTGCAGTGCATGTGCCAGTAGTCTTTCACCTGCTCCACCAGCTCACCACCTGCAGGACTGGGCGTGCCAAGGTGTTTCTGGAAGTCGTCTCTGACTGGAAATTAGTCCAGTGCGTTCTCTTCTCCTGAAATGCTAACACCAAACTGATGTTAAATCATGAAATGGCACATAAGCGGTAGACACAGGCTGGTAGTAAATATTACGTCTCCGCTCTTCTCAATCCTCCAACTCTCAACAACCCCAATCTCTGGCTGGGCCGACCCATCTCTGTTGGCAGGCCATCTGCTGGACCAACTGTGCTGAGCCAGACCTGTCAGCAGCCAGGCCTTATTGAGCGCCGTTGGGTTTGGTTATACACTTGTGCTTTGCAGAAAATCCTTTACCTAATTTGGTGTTCCTGGTCAAAAATAACCAGCCTTATTGCTGCTAAATCTTTCATTGTCCTATATTATCACAAAATCTTGAACTGAATCTTGGACTCTTTTGACAGTGTTCACTCAAAACTGAGGTGCACAAGTTCAGATAAATAAGGCTTTTGATCAAACAGTTTAAAGAGAAATACAAAACATGTGGTACTTGTTTCTAGGGAATACCTCAAAAATCCCAGAAAATGTTCCCATTATTTCCCCCTTAGATTTTGTCGATTAAACTCAATATCCAATTGTGCTCTTGAATACCTAGTTTGCATACTACTAAGTGTCTCAAACAAAACAAACTTTCGTTCCCGAAATTTCTTCCTCACTATACAAGCCCAATACCTGCATGACATTGATTCAGGACAGACCGGTCAAACCAGTGCGATTGTATTGATTCAGATTCACTGATATGAGACACTCAGTGAGCGGATGGCACTCTCTGAAGGTCCTGTCTGTTGTCTAAAGTCTAAAGAATTTATTTGCGACAAGTGACAAGTCTCACATAGATGTCTCCGCATGTCAAAACAGACCAAAACCATTTTTTCTGTTATAAGGCAAATGGTTTCACACTTTCTATGCAGATGTCTGACTTTCCCTGTCATGCAGTAAAACTCTTTAATCAGCGAGTGAGAAGTCATGCCTTAAAGGTGTGTTCAAATCTCACCCACATTTTAAAGCATTGACTTTCAAACGTAAAGTTTGAGAGCGAGAGCTGTTTGAACCTGGATCTCTTTTTCACAAGCCCTGAGGAGCTCATGAAGTCACGGAGGAATCAACTGTGGAGCACCTGCAGGGCAGAGAAAGAAGATGCATGCTTTAAAGAGGAGCGAGACAGCGGTGAGACTGCTGGATCTCCAGCGACGTGTTGATGAGCGTGAGTGACGAGAGGCGCTCCTTTGAGGATCATTTCTAAG
The DNA here is from genome assembly GCF_018831695.1 of Puntigrus tetrazona. Lineage (NCBI taxonomy): Eukaryota > Metazoa > Chordata > Actinopteri > Cypriniformes > Cyprinidae > Puntigrus > Puntigrus tetrazona. Next base: position 7,497,624 of record NC_056714.1, on the reverse strand, counting down.
AGTGGCTTCACTTTTAAAGGCTCTGAGTGAATGTGTGAGAGCACACTTTTACATGTGTGTTCAGGTGTGTCAACGGCTTCTCGAACAATAGGCACTTGTGTGTTTAGAGTGTGAAATCCATTTGCAGAATGATGATTGTTTTTCTCATGCATCAAATGAGCCAAAAGGGCCTCCAGCAACAGGTGGTGTGTGTGTCAGTTACACGGCCCCTCCGCGTGGAAACTGGATCTTCAGGGATGAATTTGAGTCTTCACTCTTTAGCAGGAGTTCAATGGCTCCAGAACAGATCTCAGGAAAACTCTGTGGTCTGGAGCGATGCACCTTCATCTCAGTTCACTTGCTCTAATGGCAAGTCATCAGTAGTTTTGTAGTATAGAGGATCTGCACTGAACGCTGGCATCGTGGGGCACGTTTCTGCACAAGCAAACCCCACATACACTACAGTCAAATCTAGATGTTTACTCTTGAATTAGGTTTTAAACAAGCACTGTTGTGAGAAGCATTGTGGCATCATATGAGGCGACCGGCTGAAAAGTCTGTCTGTGTTGAAGAACTAAGAGTGATTTGGCATCATTAACTGCCCTCTAACTTTTCTCATACTTTTTTATGTCTTCCCTTTGATTTGCCATCTGCTTCTGCTCGTGTTTCTGTCTAGACAACATCCATTTAGTTGCTGTGCATTCAGACCCTCACCCTCACGTTTATCTTTCATATGGATGCTAAAGCTCTGAACTAATAGGAGCATGTGTCATTAATGAGCAGCTCAGCTATCGATCCGGAAGCATTCATGAAAGCTGCATTGTACGCAGCAATATGACAGCTATAGCTTTATATTATGGCTAATCAAGCTATTATGGTTTGTTGTTTCTGAACTAGAATATTGTGTTTATGTGTGTATTTGCGTTGCCATGTGCTTCATGAGTTCAGCTGGACTCCAGTTAGACGTGAGCTGAAACTTCTGAACTAAAACTAAGAGACTTTCAAATCACATGAGTCGATGTTTTATTCCCAATAGAACATATATAACATAACAAATGACAGTGGACAAAGGACAAGGCAGAACCACATACTACAGCATGGCTTTGTAGTATAAGAGTCCGGAGCTGGATTGACCTGCTGTAGCCCAGATCTTTCACCTTAATCCTTAAATGAAACATATGCCAGAGACAACAATTAACTCTTCAGCAGCTGGAAACCTATGTCAGGCAAGAATTGGATCGAGTTTAAACAAAAACTATAGAAACTCATAACCTTGATGCCCAGACATCTTCAAATGTTTTCAAAAGAGGAGGAGCTGCTGCATCATGACAAACATGACCCTGTTTCAACTGTACTGAGACCTGTATCAGACATCAAATTTAAAATGAGCTTATTTTGTGCGTAAGTGTAAAATTGCTGTTTAAACATTTATGTTCTCTATGTCTGTGTGGTTTCTGGGATTTGAAGTTCTTTTAGTTTTCGTTTGATTCAAATTTAAAAACATCCAAACATTTCCAGAATTTGTGTTGTGATTCTGATCAAACGTTTCTTCTGCACCTGTTCAAGCATCTCTGCTGATTTCTCTGATGTCTCAAAAGCCAATCTGTCAGTGAAAGTCAGCTGCTGTTATTTATGGGTAAGTGGTGTTAATGAGGAGATCGGACAGGCCCCTCAGGTCACGCTGGAGATTAGGTATTCTGACCAGAGCCAGTGCGGTAAAAGTTTAATCTGAGAAATGCTCTGTATTTCTTTTCAATCTGTCCAGTGGGAGTTACGTACGGTTCATCTTCACATTTTGAGGAGGAGGAAAGAGTCTTGTTGCTTAGGACTGAATTAAGGACAGAGATTTTACTTTTAAAACTTGATTTTAATGAATGATTTTCATGGCTGTGTTCATCTGGTGTTATTAGGAGATGAAGAGCGAGATTCGCAGACTCTGTCGAACACGTTTCCTCTAAATGAAGTCTTACTGTACTCTCTCAGCCCATCCAATCACGCTCTCCAGTGATCCTCAGCCTCCTCCGTACAGCTCTTATTACATTAAAATAAAGAGATCCAGAGGACTGTGTTTTCCACATGGCTGACCCGTCGCGATGTCGCTTGCGAGTGTGATGATCTGTCCAGTCTAAGCGCAGCTCTCACGGCGGTCAGCTAATTGAAAGTATATTACGATCCCAGCGTCCCGTGGCCCCCAGAGCCATTCTGGCCCTATTATCCTCCTCGGCTGGGCTAATGAAGCATGCGGCAGATCCAGAGAGACGCCCGCTCCTGGGTTTTTGTGAAATAGTAAACTGATGGCTTTGAGCGGTTAATTATTTTGTGTGCTGATGGTGACCTCGGCTCCGGAGCGTTTGAGCTGCTCGTCTGAAACGGATGTTTTTAACACACTGCTACCCTGAGAATCAGTTGTCTGAGCTTTAGCACACTTTTAATCTAAATGACTTTGATTGACCTTTGGAAATACTTTTGAGTTATAGCTTTTAAAATGACAAGCAGAGGTGCTCATACAAACGCATCACTGTACGGTGAAGAGACTTTCTGTGTAGTTTGCTGCTTTTGATGAATTTGTGTAAAAAAGCAATCAAATGTCCTTGAAGGGGAAACTTCATTATTTCACATATTTGCCGTGTTTAGTCAGTGACCTTTGTGTCCTCAAAAATGTTTTCAGCCATCATTTAATTTTGTAGACACAAATCTGTCCTTCACACATCTTCTGGAAAATGTGCTTGTGAACACATGTCTGCCATCCACCTTCAGTCTTCAGTCCTGACGAGAGGAGGGAGATATCGGTTGTGTTGAGAGAGGAACAAAGCAGCCATCAATAGAAGAGAAGACCATGGAGAACCAGAGAATACACCAGAGAAGAACAAGCACCGCTAATTAGTAGGTTTATTCAGCTCGAAGCAACTCAAAGACATAAAGTTAAAGAGTTAATACGCTGAAAATCGTATGATTCTGTCTGGTATTGAACTCTTGGGCATCATGGCATTAAAGCTACTGTGACAACTACTGAATATTTAGACAAACTGTGAGGTTTTCATTCTGTTTTTCAAACAGGATTTCTTATAACCTCTGAGAACATGGATATAGTGTGTGAGAAATGTGGCCTACTTTTGAGGCTTTTGTTTTTCATTGACCCTGCGTTCCACTGAATGAAAACAGCAGGACAAGTAAATAATGACAGGATTTGAAGGAAGACGCTAAATGAAATCTAAGACATGAACATAGTTTTTTTTTTTTTTATGTCAGCCAGTTTTGAATGCAGTTTATTTTAATGTACTGTGTTTTTTTCTGTCTTGTTCTTACAGGGGTAGTAGAAATGAGAAGAATATTTTTGCCTGGTCAATAAAAATACAAAAACTAAACTCAGTTGTTGTTGTTTTTTTTGTTGTTTTTTTACTTTGAAAGCTGAAATACACTTTTACACGCTGCCGTTGATTTCTGTTCAGAAAGGTGTATTATGAGTGCTTCACGTGTCTGTAATGACCGACGGCTCTCACAGAACACACGGTCTTGAGGAAGCTTAGAAGACGTCTTCAGGCAGGAGGCCAACAAAAGGTCCATTAATCCAGCACCTGTGAAGCAGAGGAACCTTTAACAGCCTGGAGAGCTCGAGCCCATTGGAGAAGTGCTCTTGTCAAGAGGGTCATTTTTACAGGGCTGCCTGTCATCTGTTCAGCTTCTATTATTCTTTAATGATGGCTGCTGGCCTGGATGCCTCAATTTTCCTCTCCTAATTCTCACACACTTTGATGCAGCTCTTTTGAGGATATTTGCCGCATTCTCGGCCGTGAGCCTGAAAGCCAGCTGCTGTGAGTTCAGCGCTGATAAAAAACGCACAGCTTTAAGAAGTTTCTCATGTTGGAGATTTGAGATGAGAATGTGACCCTGGGCTCAGTGACCACAGGAGAGAAAGAACAAACACCACACGTATGTGTGAAAACCAGCCAAGGTCACTTTCCATGAATGAAAGCGCAGAAGTGAGGCCAGCAGGTAATGCGCACAGACAGCTCTATATGCTGCTTTAATTAGTCCTGACCGGCCGGCGAGAGAAATGGACCACAAGACTGTGTTAGAGAGCCAGAGCTGCCCGACACTAACAGAACCAGACCCACGCGGTGTAAGAGTGTGATCAGATGCACTATATCTAACAATATATCTTTTTTACATCTCCAGTGGAACTTTATTTGAATATACTCTAGATGCTTTGCTTGTGTTGTGTGTATTTGATGAAGAAGCTGAAGTAAAAAAAACCAAACCTGTCCCTTCAGTCCCGCCATCCTTAAAGACTTAAAGGCTGCAGTCATTAACAGAGAATGAATGGGGTGTGTGTCACATGGCTCTTATCATGCTGGTGTTTCTCTGTGAATCAGGTCTGTGTTTCAGTCCTCATTTGTTCTACATTATAAGCTCAGTCTCAGAACCTCGTGAACTGCCTGCAGCGTTGAAGTAAAGGCTTACTGTAATTATGCTCATTCTGATGTCTTCCATTTAAAAGCAGTTCAGTCTGATTAAAATAGATGAGTTAAATTAGGATGCGTGTTTGTGTGTTTATGCCTATTAGAGCTGTTACCTAAGTTCAGTAGAGATGTTCTACACTGTCTGCGGTCGTTGCATGAGAGGGTTTGTGGACACAGCTGCCGTACAGTGAGGTTTGTTATGGATGGATCTCTAGAGCGGCGTGTATGAAAGATATCAGTGCATCTGTGTGTCTTGTGCTAATATAAAATTATAGATTGTGCACAAATTCAAATGACTGTGTCCTCATTCTTTCACATGTCCTGCGCACTTGGATGAATTGCACACACCCAGGGAGTGCTTGGATCAATCTCGCGTCTGGAACGCTCTGTAGATGACTAAATGATGAGGCTGGCCAGCTCCTCACTGACACTTCACTGTAATTGATCTCTCATCAGCGGCGTTCTGAGGGACGAGCTACAAGATTTGTGTCTGAGAATGAATGGAGGGTCTATTATTTGTAGAGAAGCTTTAGGCTGTTATTCTGCTGATTTCAGCAGTTTTATAAAAAGCTTTCTCTTGTTTTAAAATAACACAACCATAGTCAAGCTGCAATGTTTAATGGGCAGTTAGCCTTTTTAGTAAATATCTGGCTTAAAAGGTATACATCACTTAATAAATCAGCTGCAGGTTATTTGGAGCAGTAGTTCAGAAACAAGGGATCTTCTTAACGTGAATGTAAGATTTATGTGAAAAATAAAGAGCATGTACAGTTAGGTATATCTAGAAGTCAGATAAATATTTGTTGAAAAAGTCATGTTCATATTTGTCATGATGTTACTCCACAGCACTGCTGAGCTGACAGTATGAAAACACATCTAACGTTCATGATCATAGACGTACAGTGAGCTGAATCCTGATGAGGCCTCCAGTAGTGTTCAGATATCAGACTTCTATACAGGTGAACAGTGGCATGTTTTATGCAGGTGATAAGCCATATTTAACCTTCCAGGTGGCAATCACTTTTTGAATGATCCATATACTTATACATGAGATCAATTTATATCTGTGCTGTAGACTGTACCTATATACAGTGATGTACACCAGTCCCCAATGGAAAAGAACAATTTAACAAAGCTGGTTTAGTCAAATATTAAATTCATTCAGTCAAATATCAAATCACCGTTGTTACAGGAGACAGAAGTGAAAAAGGTTTAATTTCTGTGAGTTGAATGGTGTTGTTCTGTTGTTATTTCCAGGACTCAGTTTGAGGAGGGCCCTTGTTCATCCTTGTGGCAAAAAAGACTAAAAGCATTCCTTTAGTAAAACCACTTTCTCCCTTACCATTGCCTTCAGATTCATAATTTATTATATGAGTTTATTATGTAAGACTTGTACAAATTAAATGTTCAGATTCTCGGTTCCACTTTATATTGCATCTAATATCTATGTACTACACAGTAACTAGATGTGAATGTTGTAAGTACACACTGGTGCATAGCATCTACAGCTCTGTTTGTGTAACTACACACATGTAACAACCAACTAAATGGTGTGTGTAAGAACAAATGTGTAACTGGACAAACAGCACTTTTTGGTACAGTATTACACTTAATATTAAGCAGACAATTCCTATGTATTTACCATGTAATTGCTCTTATACAGCAGCGGTCAGTGAGTCAGTAAGGCTTTACATATAAAGTGTTGTTGGTGTCCAGAATGTTACACTTTATATTAGAACAGTTCCTGAGGAGTTACCCTGTAAGTACACCGGTGTTACTCCAGATCCAGCTCCTCACACTTTACACATCCCTGAACATACTCATCTCCAGCCCGGAGCAAACTGTTCCGCATGCATTACTCTTATACATACGGTTGTTACAAAATGTACCTATATATGTTACTTAAGTACTTAATGAAGTGAAAATGTCCTGTTACACATTTGTACTTACATACCCACATACTTGCATACCATTCAGGGGTGTAGTTACTGAAATATTACAGCTGTAGATAGTATGTACCAGTGTGTGCTATACACTGTGGTTACATAATACACACACATCTAGTTACTGTGTACAGGTGCACAGGAATTAGGGGAACTTAATACAAAGTGAGATGTAACTGTATACTGTAAAAAAACCGCACACTAGCTGAAGTCATTTTTCACGCAGAAAAGGTTCAAGCGCAACAATTGATGTTCTTTATGAAAAAAGACAACAAAAGGTTTGACTTTCCCTGATATAATGTCATTGTGCTGTATGTGTGACTGTGAGGGACTATATAAGACATTATCAAGTATGTGACTTACTTTGCAAAAAACAAACAGAAACAGAGTCCAAAAGCATTCAGTGAACGATGAAGGGCTACTGTAATGCAGTTTTGCTATGTACCTTTCGGAACATTAGCATATAAATATGCTAATAATTTCATACAAAAGTGTAAAGCAACACAGTGTTTCCTTGAATTAATTTGTATTTCAGCCAATTAAGTGAGCCAGTAATTCAATGGTTCAGTCACTGTCTTGGTTCTAATTGAACAAATCATCTGATATAAATGATTCAATAAATCCAAAGTGCCAGCACAAAACTAGCAGTGTTGACCAAAAATCCTCCATTTCAGGCCCCAGAGAGAGCTTAGAAATAATAAATACAATTATCAATAAATACAAATTTGAAATACAAATTATAGCTACAGGACAGCACCCCCAGCTCTTTTCCAGCTCCAGAGACGCTGGACGCTAGCGGCCCACAGATGGAGAGTCCTGCTATACTGCATGAATGAGTACATGTTTACCTTCACAGATTGCCTCGTCTCCTTTTATCCCTGCTCCTTTTATTTTAGCTGAGTCGTCCTGTTGTTTGCGCCTTCATTTCATCCCGGCGCCGCGTACATCTGTTGTGTAAATACACAGCTCTGAAAGCAGCTTCACGCCTGGAGAAGGATATTACGCTGGCCTCCGCAAACAAAGAAATTAGAATAATTCACTGCTGAGAGTGAATTCTTCTCATAAAGCCTTCTAACCCCATACTTGCCAATCTAATTCAAAGTTTGGCGATATCCAGTAGCTTTTAATTAAATGGATTTAAGCCCCGCTGGGAAACGTTCTCATGGAGAGTTTAAGTGCAGGTAGGAATGAAGTGTAAACACGGGAAGTGAAAGGCAGTGTGTTTGAATGGTGAATTCTGTCGTTTGCTCTCATTATCTGAAGGGAAGTTAGTCGAAGGACCACTCTTGTATGCTGGAGTAGATGAATTTGATAAGTTCCAGCTCTGCTCATGTCTTTTTCTATTGTCCTGGCTCAGTCTAACATGACGCTCTCATGGAGAGACAGCATGTAAGACAACACTAGGATCTAGATTCATCCAGGATCTCATGCCTTCCATTCAAACACTCCCAACTCTTTGCACTAAAAGGTTTTTGACATGCGTTATTGAAAAGTGTATGAAAGGCTATACTATAGAATGAGTCCTAAAATCCAAGATGGTCCTGTTTGCATTTATTTCTTTCATATTTTGAAAGAGTTATTACTTGCATTACGATTGTGATTCTATGCAAATTGCCAAGCATTGATGTAACACTGTCAGGAGTGACCTGGGCAGATCACCCTTCTTTAGGTCTGATGCACAGGAGCTTGCTTTGTGTGATCTGCTGGTCCTGCTCAAGTCTACACTGCTCTGTCACAGCACTCTCAATACACAAACACAGTGAAGAAAGATATTGATGTATTTATAGGAGCCTCATGCAGTGCTTTTTGAGAAACCTGCGATTGACCCAGGGTAATGGAGCTCCAGCCACGAGGATGAGCTTCTTCCAGCTTTGTGTCAGACTGTAATTGGATCCAGTGCAGGAACAGGGGCCAAAAGGTTCTGGCATAAGAGATTGATAGGCTGAGAGATACTGGAGAAACTGTTTTACCCATTCACCAAACCTTGACCCCAAAACACATAACAGACCTCTCTGGGCTTCATGAAGCTCCTATTACCGTTTGTCCTGAATAGAAGCTGCAGGCCGAGCAGAAGAGAGCAAGTCTCGGGTCTCCTGCTTCTTTTCATTTGATTCTGCTGAGAGTTGAGTTTCTGTTACTGAGGTTGCTCGGCTGCATTGCTTCTTCCTGAGAAATCTGCCCTTTGTTGTGTGCTAAAGCCATTATTTGTGCACTTCTCTGTTGTTTTGTGTGGCCTTTGGACATTTAGAGGCTTGTTAATGCACATACTACTCGATGTACCACTTGTCACTCTCGCTACTTGCTGTTAAATGTTCTCGATCTCTTTTGGCGTCATGGTTCACCTAAAATGGCCAAACAATCTGGGTCCGCTTGGTTGGTGTGTGTCTTTCTGATTGGGTGGCTGATTTACAAACAAGGCCGTGTTTGTTTGCCAACATGTACTATTCAAGCTTCTAGGACGGTCATTGTGAAAGCAGTTCCTGTGGCAGCAGCTATTTATATTCCTTCAATGCATGTCATTAACAGCTTTGCAACATTTGCACTTCTGGATCTCCTCCAGGCCGAGACCCCGGCCTTTCATGTCAGTGTTTTGTAGTTCAGGTCTGGGGCGTGCGCTTGGCTGTAACTGACTACACAGCGCTCATGTGAGGGACCGGAGCTGCTGTGGGCTGTGACCGTGACCCGGGAGCGATGCTTTCTAATAACCCCAAAAAAACAGAGTGGAGTGCAATCATGTCCAACAAGCCAACAAAGCATCAAAGGGCCTCCATCTGCCAGCACACACAGGCAACCATTGTGGGATAGCAGAGGGCGAAAGAGTCTGCTCGCTTTAGAGGATCCAATTCAGTCATTCGCTTTCTTCTTTTCTTTAGTCTGCTTTTCTCCACAGAAGGATGGAGAGGCTGAAGAGCTGCGGAATATAATGTATTTCGAGGAAGCAGTCGTCACACTGGCTCTGTAGTGCAGTGCTCGCTGATGAGCTATCTAGGCTTCTTCACTCCAGACTGGAAGATGAGGAGTTAGCAGAATTAGAAGTGCATTATTGTCATCCTGAGATGTTCAGATCAATTATATCAATTATATCCTGAACTAGCAGGGCTGTGTGCGCTTGGTCCAGCAGAACCTAATGCCCGAAATGTGTCATATCAAGAACAGCGTCTTGTCAAAAAAAGTTTTCAAGGATTTTTCTTGTTCATTTTTAAATGAACTTGTCAGTACCATCTCTGCCTCTGGTTCATCTTTGGTGATGCAAAGAAAGACATAGATCTCCACACTTGATAGCTTCATGATGCTTTTGTGTTATTTTTTTGAAGACTCTACTCATTCACATGATGACCAGAAATGACCAGACCTTTTCTTTGTGTCCCATGGATGAAAGGAGCTGACAAGACCAGAATAAACCGACACTAGCAGTAATAAATCTCAGGACGTTACAAGGTGTAAAGGATGAAGGCATATTTGAGTACATAAGTGTTCGATACAAGAATGTTTACTTATTGGTTTTGCTGTTCTTCAGTTTGCTCTCTTCTTTCTTTTTTCATTCTCGGCCAGATATCCTTCTTGTGATGGAACGTTTTCAGTGTCAGTGTGTGTCTGAAACACAGAGCTAAATACAGAGCTGTTTCAGCCTACGATATCAGAGAAGTTGATTTTGTGGTAAAACATTTAATAGTGCTTTGAAATATTGTTCGGATTGTTTGTTTTTTGTTATGGAACGCGCATAAAGTCTGATGCTTGGTCCATAAACTCCTCTCGGCGTATGCTGTGAGTTCAGGTTGCTTGCTTAAGATTTATCTGAAAATGTTGTGTGTTATCTGACTAGATTTGTCAGGTAAATAATTTAAAAAGCCATGCCATCACAGCAGAACACATCAACATATTTCTCTTGCTCTTGAGTTTGCATGTGGCCAAATATTAAAATCATATGGATTTAAAAGTCGTTGAATCACTTAGTAAAATTAAACGTCACCAGGTCGGTGGCATCCTTCAGGTTTCGTTATGATACATAATATAGGTGGGTTATATTCGTGTTATGTATAAGCATATCACATTATGATTACTTAATATTACAACAATCAGGATTACTTGATAACCAAGATAGTCACTTTCTAGATTAGTTAAATGCTTCAAATAACAACTGCCTTGTTTTGTTGTTGGAAATTAAAAATGTTTTGTCATTGAAAATCCTTAAACAGTATTAAATACTGCCTTGTTCTAGTGAATCAAGTGTGTGTATTTTGGCTCATCCCGTGGGCTAATGGCTGTACTTTGAGCAAGTTAAAAATAAATATATCAATTTAAATATAACTTTGTGCTTATCCAGAACTATATGACCAGGAACAAATAAAATAGGCATGAGACCCGAATGCCTGTTAAATATAATGTTACCCAAAACAAATCATATCTCGTGTTTTATCACCACAGAGACGTCAGAGCCAGCGGCAAATGTGGGAAGAGCTAGCCGAGCTTGAGGCTGCTGTGAGTGGATACACGAGCTCTGAGCGCCCGGCGGTCTTTATATATGAACTACAGATTTGAGTTTTAAACAACTACATTCTCGCCTGAATAACTTAAAACTACACTTCACGACACAACAATAGTAAAATTAGTGGGCAATGACTTTACACCTTCAACACTGATTTCTCCTGGAAGCACAAAGTAAAAAAAAAAAAAAAAACCCCCCACTCTGTGATGTAAAGAATATATCTTAGGTTTTGAGACTTTAGTTTTAGTTCGGTGATCTTATCTATCCACTAACAGCTTGCAACACTCCTAAGAGAAAGGAAAACTTGACATTGCATCATATGACCCTTTTAATGAAGGCCAACACTTCAACTATATCAGGTCGGAGTTATCTGCCAGAAAAGGAAACTCTAGTATAGTTAAGAGTGTGCGTTATGGTGGTCTTAATGAATACAGGAAGTAGAGTGGTTACGTTTCATTGAATGGCACAATAATTCACTCCACACGTCAAGTAAAAACACAAATTTTGCACATTATTTTCATCTTCAGTCTGTCGATTTATACAAAGCTCATTGTCTAAAAAAAAAAAAAAAAAAATTTTGTTGTTCTTCTATATTTCTTCTATTTTATTTTATTTACAATTTTGTAAACACATGTATATTTTATTTTTCAGAATTGTTAAACTCATCTGACCTCCTCTTCAGCATTCAGGCATTTTATAGGCTGATGGGCCTTTATAGGCCAGCCATGTTTTAGAAGTTGTCACATGACGAACGAGTCTAGTACTGACCACACTGAACTTCCTGTCAATAGAGCCACTCGCTCGGAAGCCATCTTCCAGACTGATTTATTTCCTGTTGGTTAAAGATCAATGATCACAGAGCACATGCAAACAGAAATCAATGAACGGATTCTTTAAGGAGATCCTAATTTAATCGGAGCGAGGCCGGTAGTTGATGCTTATTGAGGTAGTTGAGGCTGCTAATAAGAAGTGTGTGAGAGCAGACACAGTCTCATTCACTGACTGCATCGTGTTTTCACACACCGGTCTAAATGTTGTATTGGATCTTCTTGTGTGTATTCATCTTCACAGCCTGTCTCTTGTGTGTGTCCCGTAGGGTTCCAGGCATCACTATTGCCACGGACATCATCTGTGGTTTCCCAGGAGAGACGGAGGAGGACTTCGAGCAGACGATGGAGCTCGTGAGGCAGTACCGCTTTCCCAGCCTCTTTATCAACCAGTTCTACCCACGACCGGGACTCAGCGGCCAAGATGGAGCAGGTCCCAGCTCACGTGGTGAGATGTTAACAAGTCCATTTATTATGACCGAAAAGAACAAACAGACGAGTGCAAACCGACAAAGGGATCTGCACATATCATTAAGCAAAACATATTCATTTAATTTAGTAAATTAATGCAATTGATCATTACTCATAATCCTATGAGATAATAAATCAAAGTTGTTCGTTAAGTATTATTATTATCATTAATAGAAATAGTAGCATTAGTATTAGTATATGCAGTATTGTTACAGTATTTGTTTGTGAACCCTCTGGAATAACATTTGATTCTGTAAAGATTTAGTAGAAAGCAGGAAAATTGAGTATTTTAGGTGATTGCATAATGGACAGCTTGTGTTTATTCTTAAAGTGTAATAATATCAAATGTGTGACCTGTTTGTGGTGTAACCGCACCAGTCCATCAGCTTTACCTGTCAAACAAATGCTTCCAGATGACTGCTAAATGTGAATCTTCCTGTCAATTACTCTTCATTATGTAATGCAGCTGTAGTCAGACGTCTCCCAGATGTGACGGCCTTATGGAGTTTCTTAGCGATTAGACCCCACTGAAACAATTATACTGACTAATGAAGCTCAAACTGTTAGAGGAAGAACAGCGTCACACATGGGGATTGGTGCTGGTTCTACTATACACATACCCATCAGACTAAAAACAAATGTCTCTGTTTTGGATTTAGTCTCACAGAGGCTCCAGGAAAACTATGATGAAAAGTGTTTGACACGTGGTTTTTTTTTCCTTGACTAAGATGAGACTAAAATGTACAAAACAAAAAATAAATCTATATTAGTCAAAAAAAGTAATCGCCAACGGCTGTGCACGCCTCTTCTACACAAGTATCACTTTAATATATTTTTTTAATCCACTAAAACCTGACTAAATCTAAATAGAATAAGATTGACTAAATGTGATATAAACTAACAAAGACTAAGAGTAGGACTGAAAAAAAGCTGACAAAATTCACACTAGGTTTGGGCTCCGGAGTCGTTGACTTTCAGGGGCAGGTATAGTGGCACGTCATGGTGGTGTTTGTGATGGAGCTCTCAGATGGGTTTTTCTCTCTAGAGCGGAGGAACAGATCCCCTCCACAGCGGGGTCAAGGCCTGCAGCTCTAGTCTTCTGGGATGTCCCAGACCCACCTGGCACCTGCTTGCATCCCTCTCCCAGACCCTTCAGAGATGGTGAGCTGGCAGGACGGTGCATTAATAACTCATCCAGATGTCTGTCTGGGGCACGTTTAGCCCGTCTCGCAGCAGCCGGCATCGTGTGATGAATGGTTTGGGAGTGTAATGGATGTCCTGGCGTTATCAGCGGCGGACGCTCGCTCGGGCCGAGCTGGAAAAACTGGGAGCCTCAGACCGGCATAATTACTCCCGCGCGAGGGAAGGGTTAGCGGAGATAAATTGGCATGATCTCCTGGAATGCTGCTCTTACCAGCCGGACAGGTGTTTACCTTGACAGCTCGTCTGCCTCAGCGCCTCGTCTTTAACCTGGGGAAATTAAGACGGCGTCCTCCCGTCAAAGTTAAGGGGATTTGGATTCAAAGCTTCTACCGGTTTTGTACAGGGATCGTGAGGAATACCCAGCACATGTGAAAACAAATTCATCTTAAAACAAAGACAGATGGGAAAGGCCTGGAGCTACCGATGCCTGCTTCATGGAGAAAACTGGAGCACACCAAGCTAGAGTCGATCACACTTGAGCCAGAATCATTTCCAAATCATTCAGCTGGTTTTCAGTCACCTCTCCCTCCAGATCGACAGCTAGCTTGTTATCCTTCCTTTCTGGTCTGTGTCAGAGGGATTGATGAGGGTGAAGCGGCAGATCCTGAGAAAGGCATGTGACATCACTGCACTTCCTGTGGAGGAGAGAGCTCAAGATTGGGTCTCACATTGTAATTAATTAGCATACTGTTCACAAAAATCATTGGTAATGCTTGTGGATAACAGGCATGATTATGAAGCTCTGAGAATTGGGCATATCCAATGAAACTAACTTACTCCTAGGATGGCTTGTGGGTGAGTAAAAAAATGCTGTAATTTTCATTTTTGGGTGAACTATTCCTTTAAGTATGATAAATTCAGGAATTAATATACATAGTGTGTGTACTTCCCTTTCTTGGTCGTGTCATGTTATAAATATAAAACATACATGCAGTTGTGTTAATTTGTATTGATTTGTCCACAAGATTATCTCACAAGCTGCGTGATCTTATTAATCTCCATTTACCTTCCCCGAAGGAATCAGAACCGTTCTCATTGAAATTTCAGTGCAGTTAGATTTAATCAGATTTGATATCTGGTCGGGCAAGTAAAATACTCTTCTTTCATGTATATGGAACAGTTAGCAACGGTCTCAAACAGAAGTTCACTTTATTATCACATGACATTATCTGATGTTAGATAAGACAAAGAAATGTAGAGTGAATGCACAGTAACTCACTTTAGATAAAATCATCTGCCAAATACAGGTATAAATGTGCATCTGAGCTTTGGGTTGCATGAACACATAATAAATCAAATTACAACTTCTGTTATTTCACAGCAGTGTGGTTTCACGCAATGCATGATGGGATGGAGTGTTTCTAACCGGGTGTTCTGTTGCATGCCGCTGGTTTTCTCTGCAGGACTGATTCTCAGGAGCTTGTGTTCATTATATCACTGATGTGTCTGTTTGTGAGCTGAGCAGATGGACAGTATACGAGTTGCTATCCTTCATCATTGTTTGCGGTGACAGATGCGTGCTCAGTTTGGATTTATGAATAGCAACATGCTTCTATATGTTCTCCATCTGCTGGAGATGTTTTCAGTCTTTGCACAAAGCCAAGCTGCACACGATCGTGATCATGATCTTCTACTGTTGAATATTTATAGAAATGCAGTGTTGAGAAACGAGAAGGACTCCCAACACACTCAGCAGATTCCTGTCACAGCTCCAGTTAACTGTTTCTAAACTACACTGTATAAAAAGAAAAAAATACAGTGGGAAAACAGCAGCTGTGGTTGCGGAATTCAGTCATAAAAATATTGAGACAACATTTTAGGCTTTATGGTTTTAAGTTAAAATTACAGTTAAATACCGTAATTTCAGTTTACAGTTATTAATATAAAAAACATACAATTGGAGCAAAATTTGAAATGCAATTTCGAAAGGGAATGTCAATTTATTTTACAGGAATTTAACAGGTTTTTACCTTAGTTTTTTTTTTTTTTTTTTACAGTGTAGCCTTGCCATAACCGGTCACTTCTGACAGAAACCTCCAACTGCTCCGTTCAGAAATCCATTCGATGGTCCAGTGGAGGAGGAGCTGTATGAAAATGTATTGATTCAGCATCACAAGACACGATTGTCTCATTTAGACCTGCTTGAGTCAAATGGAAACCGTTGAAGACCCTGCAGTGACCTTTATTCTTCTTGCCCCGGCCGTCATCTGTGAGGCTGAGTGACGACTTCAAATAAAGGGGAAAAAGTGGTTCCTTGGCTTATCCAGATGATTTTTCACCTCGACCTGCTGCCTTGGGGCCGGTGTAATCTCAGGACACCGGCCCAAATAGACTGAAATATTGAGTCTCTCAAGGTCACTCTGGGGTTCATCTTTTTTTATCAAATTTTGGCTACTATTTTTCCCAGAATGAAGATGTGTGATTTGAGGAGGGTTGAGCGTATTCTCTGAAGACCACTGGGTTGGTTATATTAGACCTCTCTAACCTCTCTCGCTCTCTCTCGGTCTGAATCAGATCCAGAAGATGTGCTGCAGGAAAGGAGATCACTCCAGCACTGATTGAGATAATTGTGAATATGGCTGGAGTCTGAGTCGGGTGTTACGGAGCTCATCCAGCTCATAACCCTGAGCTTCTGCCTCCTCCGGGTCTGATTATCTGAGGATCTGTGGAGACACACAGAGAGTCACTGAGCTCTCTTCATCTGTGATCTGTTATATCAGAGGTTAAGGAGGGTTTCATTACTGTGTCTTTGACGGAGCTCAAGTGAAGTTTTTATGGTTTGTAGGAATACGTTGGTGACATTTCTGGTTTCACCCAAAGCAGATGAAAAAAGGAATTCCGAGATGTTCAGCTTCCGCTGTTGGTTGTTATTATTAGAATATCAGCTCATTATTAAACAGAAAAAACACACAGATTCTAGTGTGAAACTGATAAGTAGCTGATCTGAAGTATTTTGTGTCGTTCTAAAGCAGTTTATGCTTAAAAAAAAAAAATAGTAACCAACCAACCTAAATGAAATAATGGTGTTTAATAATTTCTCACAGATTTTAAATGTTGTTTATTTGACATAGTGAGTGGTTAAGAGTCCCGAATGTGTGTAATGTTTAAGTTTAAGTTACTTTATGTTAATTTAAGTGACAACTGGAATATTTTAGTTTAAAAAAATGTTAACTAAAAAGGAAGCAGGGTAACAAATAATTTCAGGTTAAAACAGCTTTTTTTTATATACAGTGTGTAGTGTTCCTCTGTCCTGTTGATTGTCTTCAGTCTGTTGTAGTCTTGGATGGGGACATCATTTACTAGTTTAATTGAGTCTTACATCCATAATCTAAAATGTTGGTCTTTACACACCTGCACTGTTTTCGTGATGTTTATATTACTCTATATTGACTGTGAAATATGGCGTCTCATCAGCTAGACGCTGCACAATCGCTCACAATCAACTTTTCTTTAACTCGTGGCTGCATTAAAATCTCCTCAATGCTCAGCGTTTGCATTTCATTATAAATTGGGGACGTATGTGCTTGTATGGGCACTTCAGCAAGAAACAGAGAGGTCTTGAGGGCAAATGTCCTCATTTTCTTTCCTTCGAGTGCTTGTTCTTCATTACGCTGTCTGATGTCTTCACATCATTGGATTTGGCCTTCAGAGTTCACTGACAGGATTTGTGTCTTCAGTTTTTTCTTCACTTAATTAACATTGGTGTATTATTGTTGTTTTTCTCTTTTACAGAAGAAGCAAAGAACCAAAGAGCTTTCTGCCCTCTTCCACTCCTACAACCCTTACGACCACAAGGTAAGAGATTTATTTTATTCTATTTAGTGTGTGCATTATTAAACTAAAGCTAGGATGTAGATTAAACGGCAGCGTTGACGTGCCGTTTTTTTTAATGACATCATTATTAAAGTTTGAGCTCATGTGGCTCTGTCGCAGAAACCCATCAAAACCACATCAGCCTCTGAATGCTTCTATAAATGTTGCTTTTTTACTGCTCCGGTGGATGTTGATCTGTGTTTTATGTGTAGATAATGCATCAATCAGCCAGCAGTGTACATATACTGACATTTAATCAGTTATCTGTATAATGTTTTGATAATAATTATTTTGTGTGTGTGTATATATATAGGAAGTGCAGAATTAATAAGTACAGCTAAAGCTACTGTATGACAGGATGAACATGACTTTACAGGAAACCTGTGAATCTCACCATAAACACAGTCGCTCTTCTGAAGGGACGGGATCTTGGGAAGACGGCCTAATAGTAGTAGTTAATAATAGTTTTAGTGTGGATTCTTGTGTCTGAGATGAAATGAAGGATCAGTCGTCTCTCTCGGACTCTCAGCACACCGCTGGCTCAGACGCTAGATTGCTAAAGTGTGTCTGACTCATAAACAAGATCTGCTAGGACTGAGTGTAATTAAATGAGGATGAGCGGCATCACGTCACACTCATCAGGACGCTGCTCTGAACGCAGGTCAAAGGTCACGCCGGCTGATGAGCTCCTAATGCAGAAAACCACAGTTAAACATGATGTGAAGCTCATGTCATCAGTTTGAGTCTGAACACGAGTCTGTGTGAAGGTGTGGATCACCTCAGAAGGGTCCACATGAAGTTCAGTGTCATGTATGCAGGGATGATGATGTGTGTGTGATGAAGTGTGTGACGATCAGATTGTATTGCAGTGTGTTGTGTGTTTTGCTTCAGTCTGAGCTCATGAGGCCTGTGATGATTTTGATTTAAATTTGCATGCATCAAAGACCACTGGCCTCAGATCAGGCTCATTTGCATAATGTATCCCCGCCCCCAGCCCCGCGGGCAGTCGTTGGTACAGGAATTACACATGCTCATGATTACTGAGGCTTGTTCACAGACCTCTCTTCACGTGTGTGTTGTTTTTACTTTGCTAAAAATATAATAAGAACACAGTAACATATTGTGTATTTTTTATTTGCAGCTTCTAGCTGTTATTATTAATATATATATATATACACCTATTAATAGTCAGTAAATCCTCAGTTAACTTGGTTCCCAGAATCCTCTGTGTTTAAGTTTAAGTCTGTATTGTTGATTATCAGAGTGCTGTTGTGGTGTAGGACCCCAGAACACATCTCTGACTGGAGGTAGGTACTAAAAACACAGTATACTCTGTTTCCCAATAATTTTGTTAAAGCAGTGACCCTTTGTGTTTGGCAGAATTTTAGGTCCCTGTTGAGTCTGTTTAGCTGCAGTCAGACACACACACACACACACACACACACACACACACACACACACATTCATTATATATTTATATGTGAATACTCTAACAATATCACTAATATCTGAGTCGTTACATCATCTCCAGTGATTTCAGTTGTTTTTGGAATAAAATGACTGATTCTAATGGCTCACAATTATTAATTTGACGCGTTTTGCATGATGTCAACATGATAGTTTGATGAGAGGAATAGTGTGCTCAATGCTGGTGGAAGTGACATCATAGACAGTGATGTCATTTCCATAAAATGTGATGTCACAGAGTTTCAGACATTCTCAGAAATGCTGTTTTCTTGAGGCTGGGGTTTATCTGTCAGATCTGGATAACTCATCCCCACAATAACACACACACACACACACACACACACACACACGTGTTTCCTGCCACGCTGAATAAATTGCTCTCTTAGCTATGCTAATATCCTGTGCTGTGAATGAAGTAATTACACTAACCTCAGAAAGCCGTAATTACAGCCGTTCAGAGCAGGAGGAGGCAGACAGAAATGACCCTTGCTTTTGTTGCTGGAGGTTTTAATGTCATTCTCACTTGTTCTCAGTAAACCATGTGTGCGTGCGTGATTTTTGGAGATTTATTTTCTGTTTTTGTGTTTAGTTTGCTGGTATCAGGGAAACATCAGCACAAACCCTGATAAACGAACATGGCAGTAAACCACAGGTTTATTGTTTTTGGGGATTGTAATGATTGTTTCTGGTTGTGGTTACAGCGTCTGCGCTGAAGGTTGACTGATCTAGCTCCTTGTTTTCAGCACATGAATATTCTGGGTTACATTCACTGTGTGTGTGTGTGTGTGTGTGTGTGTGTGTGTACTTGTGAGGAAAGATTGTGACGTATCACGACTGATTATTGTGATGACAGTGACCTGAATATCATGTTTTTATTTGAATCTATGGTTTTGCACATGTTTCTATGAGGGTTGTTTAGGAGGAGATAAAAACATTGGAAGTCTATGAGATGTCCTCACTAAAAATAGTAAAAAAAGATAGTTTGTGGGTAGTTGACAAATCAAAATTAGGCGGTGTCCTATGAAAAAAATGTAACACAAATAATGAGAGAAAATGACATCTTTATTCTTTGAGTTCTAAATAGCATTAAAAAAGAGGTTTATCTTCAGTGTTAGAAGGGTTTTTTTGTCTTGTTTTGTTTTCTTTTACATTTCTGCTGTCACACCATAGGACACGTTATTATAAAAAAAGTAAATCGGTTGCTCAGGAGCTTGCTAATTTGAATGTGATATTAATATTTGTATTTGTAGTACAGTGAGTGTGTGTGTGTGTGTGTGTAGTGGCATTTGTGGTTTATGAGGATAATTATGTGTATAATAACATGGGTACTACATGAGGACACTTCCTGTGCCTTAATAAAACAAAAGGCTTAAAAAAAACATACTAAACAGTGTTTTGCGAAATTCAAAAAATGCCAGTAGTTTCCAGGAAGGGGTAGGGTTGGTGTAGGATGATAGAAAATACGCTTTGTACAGTATAAAAACCATTCAAGTCCACTAAACCACAAATGTAAGTACGTGTGTGTGTGTGCGCGTGTGTGTGTGTGTGTGTGCGTGTGTGTTTGTGCGCGTGTGTGTGTGCGCGCGCACATGTGTGTGTGTGTGTGCGTGTGTGTGTGTGTGTGTGTGTGTGTGTGTGTGTGTGTGTGCGCGCGCGTGCGCATGTGTGTGTGTGTGCAGTGAAGGGACATGAAGAGGCTGATTCCGTGTACAGATGTATAATGAAGGCAGGGGCTGGTGTTTGGCCAGTGATTTATGTGATCTCTCTGCAGCAGATGGCAGTGAACAAGGCCCATCAGTCACAGTCAAAGGCTATTGAGCGGCGTACAATGCTGTGTGCGAGCGGCTCTCGGGTCGGGACGAGCAGCACCTCTCTGAGCTCTGGAGCGGGTCGCTCGCATCCGGCTTTGTGTTTCGCTACAATAAAGAGCAGATCAGCGGAGAAACACACACACACACACACACACACACGTCTGCTGATCCTCACACAGACATGTGTCTGTCTTCTCATCTGACGCTGCTTCCTTTGTTTTTAAGGTGTCATTGTTTCAGCAGCAGTTTATTTTTAAGCTTGTTTATGAACCCACAGCGATCTCAGCTGGATGAATCCAGAGTCTGATGGACACGTTGTGATTGACCTCAGTGTGTGTCTCTTGATTAGTCGAGTCGATTCGGATCAAATCAACAGATCTATCAGAAGCTCAAACACTGAGATGCTCCTTCATTCGTTCTCGTGGAGGTTTGTTTTAATCACAGCTGGCTTTGTTCTTAAGACTTTTTAATTGGATCGGTAATCTTTGATTTCAAATCAGAAATAGTGAGTGGTTGAATTAATTTAGTAATTAATTAGTGCAATTAAATAATGACCTATTAGATTTACATGAGTGAGTGCAAAGGCTTTATTAATCAAGTAGTGTTCTTGTTTTATATAACTCATTATTTTCTCAAGGGGGAGTCTGAGATATCAGTCAGAAACTGATTTCGATCCCTTGAGCTGCCAGCATTCACTCACACTTCTGTCATTACAAACCTGTAAAAAGAGATGTTTAGCAGTATGTCCAAGCTACTTTTCTCCACATAAATATCAGCTGTTGCAGATTCACCTTCAGTTCTGAACATACCGTAGATTTAGACCGTGTGCATAATTATTAGGCATGTTGATATTCTTATTATCATTTTTTTT
This sequence comes from Puntigrus tetrazona, assembly GCF_018831695.1. NCBI lineage: Eukaryota > Metazoa > Chordata > Actinopteri > Cypriniformes > Cyprinidae > Puntigrus > Puntigrus tetrazona. The sequence continues at coordinate 7,476,293 of NC_056714.1, read as the reverse complement.
CAAGCACATTTTATAATCTACAGTTTCTGCATCTAGTGATTATTCAAAAAATAAAAAATCACTAGATGCAGAAACTGTAGATTATATATCTCTAATTTTCTGTTATCTAAAATTCTTGAAAAAAAATTTCATTCAGTTGCAACAATATTTGCTAAACAATCCCATGTCTGTCATCTTTCACTGTGGCTTTGTGCAGAGCAGTGATTCTGTGCTTCTACAGCTTTTTATTGATATTTTATTGACTACAGATGCTGATGACGCTGTGGCATTAGTGTCGATAGCTTTGAGGTAAATTTTTGACTTCATGGAAATAGAAGATTTAATGTTAGTTTATGACTCAACTTGCTTGTGGTTTACCCCAAGGGTCGATTTTTGTTATTTTTTTTCTGTGTTTTCTACCTCTGGGAACATATACATCATTTTATGTTTCTCAATGACAATAAAACCCAAATCATTCAATTTGGGCCAAAGAGCATTCAGGTGGAAACCTATTGACCTGCACTTCTTTCCTCAGTTTCCACCTTAATAAGTCTCTAATTAGACAAACTAATAAAATAGTTTTCTTCATCTGTTCAGTTAAACTTAAATTAAACATATACTCACACCTTGACTATTGTAGTTCTTTGTATGTTGGGTTATCTTTCTCTTCCGTCTCTCATCTTCAAATGGTCCAAAAGGCTTTTTTTCGTGTGCTTTAAATTCATGTATTCATAATGTATTTACTTGCTTTTATTGCATTTTTTTTTTTTACTTTGTACAACATTTTGACCAGTAAAGGTTGTATTTCAACATGCTTTAGAAATAATATAGAATTCACAACCTCTCACACCACTAGCAGTAGGTTTTAGGAGCTTAGTGATTTTAAAAATGTATTTTTTAAAAAAACTGAACCATATGACTGGTTTTGTGGTCCAGGGTCTCCAATGTTTTGTGAGCGTTTCATTCAGTCAGTGTAGAAACATTGTGGGCTCTGATTTCTCTCATAGAAGCATGGTGGCAGCTGTTTGTATGATGTGTTTTATGGATTGAATGTCCTGTGCCTCTCTGCCGTGTGCTGCTGGACGCTCTGGAGCAGCTACAGATGAATCTCATGACTCCTTCTGTCCGACAGCAGACTGACTCACAGATACAGATGATGAAGCTTCAGGCGTTTTGCTGTTACGCTACACACTTTCTGTGTGTCACAGTGATGTTATTGGATTCAAAGGGCTTTCGTTTGTCTCTTGGACATTAATCTTTGTGTGATGCTCTCTAGATGTCTGGAAGTGCTGCCTTGTTATCGTAAGACAATAGAAGAGGTGAGTGTATCCCGTCTCTGTCCCTGTTTCTGCTCGTTTGAAGGAACATTCCTCGTCCGGCAGGGTTTTAAAGATGTGTGGGTTGTTGTCTTAGTGCGCAATCTCTCTCTGGTTTCTCTGAGACCGTGAGCTGATGAGAGAATCTACAGTGAGAATCAGCATCGGTGTGATTTTACAGCTCTTCAGAGTCCAAATGATTTTCTGCTTGACAACTAGTTATTCAGTCCGTGTTTGTTCACATGATGCGTTTTGTGAATAAATGAGAAACATTCAGAATAAAATGCTATTGTATCATGCAGATGAACAAAATGAGATAGAAGTGCATCTTAGCTATGCATATTAATAATCAATAAATAAAGTTTTAGTCAACAGAATAGCTAATGGAGACTAATCAAAATACCGCGTCACCCAAGGCTGAAAAAAATGCTAAGCCTTAACCTGCACCCTCTAACATACATGTTGTTGTTTTAGATGATTTAACAAGTTTGTACAATTCTTCCTGTCTTCTAATATATCCTTCCTCTCCTGGAATGGTTCCTCAGGGGATCTGATGCGATGCTGTACCTGACGACTGCATGGGTACAATTTGATCTCTGATAGTATGGATCTTTAAAGTAAAGTAGCTTATAAAGTCATTACTGCTGTGATCTTGGGGAATGTCAGCACCTGCTGATGCTTTATTTTTCATTAATTTTGTAACTGTATTAAATAAATACCTGGGATTATGTTTGTTTTTTTCTAAAAGAGACAAGAAATAATCAGATCTTTCTGTACGATTGAGTACTTTTCTGCCAGGCTATACAAAATACCTCTGTTTTGTTTTTTTTCTATTTTGAGTCAGATTGTTTTCTTTCATCTTCAGTTTTTTGAGACACTGTATCTAAAGAGAGAATACATAGTTTCTGTTATATTGTCAAATTTTTCAGCACTATTGGATGTGCTAAGGAATTAAGATAAATCAGGAAGATTACTTGCAAAGCACTTTTTTGTGGTGGAAGTGATGGTTCTATCATACTTATAAAGAATACTTATAAAGAAGTATGTCCTGACACGTGTTGTCTAACCCCAACAGAGTTCAGAATGTCTAAGAATGCTGATCCTAATTCATCGTTATTATTATCAGCATGGATATTAAAATGGTCAACTATTAAGACTTTATTTGCAGCCAGACGTACTATAAACATGTATAAACATGACAAGGGATTTATCTCTAACACGTGTTTCTCTAGATAGTGTTATATGCAGCACCATGACAAACTAGTTATACTTAAAGCCTGCCGTCTGAGAAATACTGAGAATATTATTATAAATTATAGCAACACCTCCCCCTTTACCTTTTAAACGTGACTTGTTTTTATAGAAATAATCTATAAAGGAGGAGTAGACTCATTTAAAGCAATGTATTTGTCTAGTCTTAGCCAGATTTCTGTCAAACAAAGCAAATCTAGTTTCTATCTATTCTAAATCATTTATATAAATCCTTCCGTAGAAAGGGACCTGATATTTAGTAAGCCATTTTTTTTTCATTTGCTTCTCTGCATTATGAACAGTTTTTATTTGTTTAACATCAATTAAATTGTTGCTTTAAATTTGATTTGGATGTTCTCTGTATTTTGTAGTTTGGAGAACAGACACAGTCTCACTGGCAAAGTTGAACATCATTAGCACCGATGTGAATAACAATTATACTGAATTTACGTTTAGCATTAGCCAGCACTTTTAAATTTGCCTAGATGTCAGGCGCTCTGGCTCCCGGTCTATTTCACCTTCCATACAATAAAATCACCAACTTTCCTGAGGTTTCTCAGTGGGTGTGTCACTGAGGGAGGAGAACCTGGTTGATGTTCTGATCGGACCTGAAGAGCGGTGTTTTGACCCACGTCTAGTGCACCTTACAGTCAGCTGCCTGCTGCACGGGCTCTAAAGCCGAACAATGTACATGATTTGCTGAAGTAGTTGCATCCAAAACATTGTCTACAGCCCTCGCATTCTTACTGTCCTCAGTTAAAGTGTCTCTAATTCTAAAACCTTCTCTGTCAGCCTAGATATTTCCCTGCATGTATCACACGTGAACCCCTGATCGCCGACAGAGACAGATAAACTATACATGTGGCAAGCGGTGCAGGTGATGATGCAAGGAGAAGCCGTTTACTCACCGTGAATAATGGAAGATTTACTTACCACTGTTGTTTGATGAGCTTCCAAAAAACAGAAATAGAAACTCGTCTGGTATGCTAAGCGGCTAACGAATGCTAACGCACTGCAGCCGCGTTGCCATTTTTTAGATTAAAAGCGAAAGATCAACAGTCAAATTAGACAGATTCGTTTCATAGATAATATGATAAATGTGGAGGGAATTAAGTTATATTTAATCGCTTTAAACAACAGAGTGATAAACAGAAAAACAAAGCTACACAGAGCTGCATGTGTAATACTCAGTATTGATTGAAATAATGTTGTTTTATGCACCTTTTTTTTTTTTACTTGTTGCAGCGCATTTCAGTGTCATTGCCTCTATTGAATAATTTAAAAAAAAAAAAAGGATTAGGTTATCTAGTCGCACAACTGCAGTAGATTCAACAGTAGAGCTGTTGTTCATGTGCTGTCCAGTAGTTATACATGCAGAGAGCATCTCAGAGCTCTGATGTGTTTCATATGCTTTCTTATAGCTCTAATGCATCTGACGTTGCTGGACTTTTGTTTATGTTGTATTAATGTGACTAATATGACCTCTCATCCTCTTTATCTGCTGCTTTGCATGTTGAGTTTGTGGGTGGGCAAACACATCTGGAGCCTCGGTTAACAAGCCTTTCATGCCAAAGCTCCCTATAACTAGTCCACTTACACAACGGCATAATCGTCTTCTCAAACAGCTCCGCAGACTCTTTCACAGCCGGATTACGCCTTTTGTTGAGCTATGACTTAATGGCAGCCTGTGATTTTAAGACTTCATTGTGCGCTTGGTCCCGCGGCCGTCCACGAGAACATCAATACAGCCGCATTCATCATGCAATATTGTTGGGATTTGCAAATGCTGTTATTAAGTAAGATTTCATTATGGAGCCTCTGCTGCGAGTCGTCTTTGAAGACTGTTTCTATTGAGACAATCTAAAGGAGCACATCACAAAGCATCTGCTTTTGTCTGAAAATAAACACCATGCAGCGGAGTCTGTCAGATACAGAGTCTGAGACACACACTGCTGGTGTTTCTTGTTGGTGTGATGTCCAGGCTGCGTTTGTGTATCCAGTGAAAATGAATCTCTCCGCTCCTTTAGGAGTCTGATCCGAGCAGATGAAAGCAGGGGATTGTGGGTCTGTCATGGATCGATCGATCCGCTGCAGGCAGTCCTGATGATGTCCGGTGTGTGTGGAGCTCCGGAGACGCTGGCGCTGATCTTTGATGTGTGAGCTCAGGCCAGATCTCATGCTATCGCTCTGTTTTGAGTCTGTGCTATGAATGAGCTCACAAGTCATTATTAAGTGATTAATCCACAACACTTTCACAATTACTTCCAGTGTCGTAGGACTGACTTTCTTCTGTGAAGATGCTTTGAAGAATGGTTTTGTTTAGCCCATGCAGTGAAACTCAGCAATATGTCTTCTTTAATTAGAAGAAAATCATATAGGTTATTTGAATTGAAGGTGAACTATACATTTATTGCTGTTAAACGTGCCTTGATGCTGCTGCCTAGAAAAATATCCAACAGAGCGAGATGATTGACATCTGTCGGTTAAATGATGATTAGAATAACCTCAAATGCTTTGATTCCCGCTGTCAGACTCAACATGTGCTTTAGCAGTGAACACGTTTTAAATGAAGCTCAGGTCATTAATATGTACACTGTGGCAAAGGGAGACATACGTTTGTTTTCTAAAAGGACCCTAGAGGAATGTAAACTTCATTTGCAGATTCTCCCAGAATGCCTCAGTGTCCAGCGGTGTGTTTGAGAGCAGAATCCCGGTCCTTATCTCAGCAGCACAGTGTGTGTTTAAACATGCATCTCTTTGCTTTTACACATTTAAGAAGCTGGCAAATGTGGATTTAAAGGAATATTTCACCCAGAAATGAAAATGAGCCCATATTTTACTCACCCCGAAGCCATCCTATGTGTATGTGACTTTAGTCTTTCAGACGAACACATTCTGAGTTTAAAAATGTATCCTGGTTCTTTCCAGCTAAAATATTTCTAGTTTAAAAATTATAATGTAAATTACTGACTATTTTCTGACGACTCATACAACTCTACGTCGAGTCAGAAGTCAGTCGGCGCTCAGTCATATATATATATATATATATATATATATATATATATATATATATATATATATATATCTGATTTATGGAGCTTCAAAATAATGCTATCCACCAGCATTACCAAGCTCGGAAGAGCCAGGATGCATTTTTAAAAAGACTCAGACTGTGTTCATCTAAAAGAAGAAAGTCATATGCACCTATGATGGCTTCAGATGAGTCATTTTGGGGTGAACTATTCCTTTAATCTAGTTTAATCCCACATGGGTTCAGCTTCATCTTATTTCCAGGCAGACATTATGGTGAAGTCAGATTCTGGTCCAACTGTGATGATGATGATCTATTATAAAAACTCTTACAGATCCAATCTGACAGCACTGAAACAGCATTTCACTTCTCGTTATGTTTTTGTTTCATCTGCAGAATTTAGTTTATAATATTGACATGATAGCAATGAAAGTGAACTGAAGTATAAACTCGATTGAGTTGAGCTTTCTCTGATGTCTTTTCACTCCTGAGGGGGGCGTTTACTCACTCTATAAACCTGTAGGGCAGTGATGAATGGTTATAAAGCTTTGTGATATTTTCATTGCGTGGATCAGAGCAGCTTGAGAATTAATTCCTTTTAAAGACGATTGAATCCTCATGTTTTGGAGAAGCTTGTGAGGACAGTGGAGTTTGGGTGTAGTGATGAGCCCAGACCACAGTTCATTCTCAGCGGTGATGTCTGCTCTTCATCCCTAGCTCTCACTGTATCCTCAAACACCCTGATGTTTCTCACAGAGAAGCTCATTTTCAGCTGTCCTTTTACAATGTGACAAAATGGCAGGAGGATCTGCTTTTCTCCTGTTCTGACTCTCATAAAATTCATCCATCCATCTCATTCCTCACCATCTGTTAATTCAGCTGGATCAGTCTCACGCACACACACACATGCACACACACACACACACACACACACACACACACACACACACACACACACACACACACACACACACACACAGACAGACGTGCAGGTCATGAAGTACATGTGGGATCACCATCAGTAGATCATATATCTGCAGTTGAGTTATGTCTTTCATAAAGACAGGACACACTAACAAACCTTTATCATCACAAACAATGAGGGCTTGACGCTTTGGTTTTACAGACATTTTAACCATGATATATTACTCAGCGTTCATCATATCGATGGCTCAATCATAAGCTTGTTACTCTCATGTTATTCAGACCTGTATGAGATTCTGTCTTCTGTGGAACACAGCGAGATGTTTAGCAAGCTGCTCTTATACAGTGAAAGTAGGCAACAGCCTTTTTTTTATTTTCCTAGGCTTGATTGTGTTTATGGTGTTTATCATATTTTAATGTTTCAGTAACACTTTTTAAGGTGTCCATAATACAGAGTAAATACCTCATTAAGTACTTAGTATTAGCCGTTATACTTGCATGAAACGAAAGGTACTTACCATGTAACTAAGGTATGGAGCGGCCTGTAATTACCGTTTCTAATTTTGTAGATGTAATAAGCTGCTACTGTTACACACGTGTTTCACGGATCCTTATTTAACCAAAAGATTGTCACATGTAGACATAAGCTACTTAACATAAAGTGTAGCAAGATTATATTTAAGTGTGCTTCATGTGTATCTATACTGTACAGTTTAGTTTGATTTAACCCACAAGGACACACGTGTAATACCTTTCTAATTACATTACAATTATAATTAATATTAGACAGACACAGGCTACTTGTGTCTAGATTGTACTTAAGTGTACAAGTAGTAGTGTAACAGACTCGGTCTGTAACGTGTGTGTAACACTAGATGCCTGTTACGTCTACATAGCAGGCTGTTCTTTAACTTTAAGTGCATTTTCTTTCATGTAAGTACAATGGTTACTACTAAGTATCTAATTAGACACCTTAAAATGAAGTGTTAGCAGTGTTGCCTGTCTTAATTTTTATATGGTTTTATCTGCTTTAATACACCACAATGCGGAATGGCCCTCTAATTAAAATAAAAAAAAAGTGAAATCAGTTTTTCTTCAATAAACTCAATTTTCTGCTTATTTATAGTAAGGTAGTTGTTAAGTTTAGCTGTTCGTAGGATTAAAGATTTAACATCCTTTCATCTGATTAGACTTTCACTGATAAAAACAGCATCTCAGTTCTTGAGGTTCAGACTGTGTTTGGTCTGATGTTCAGAGGTGTTCAGTGTGTGTGTAACGACATGAGTGACTGCTGCTGTCTCCTCGTGTGTGTGACGGTCAGGTCTTGTGCTGATTCTGCCTCTGGACCCGAGCAGCGGGGGATTGAGTTTGTCTTCCGCACGCTAAGCAGCACTGAAGAGGTTTGTCTCTACACGCGGTACTCTCTCTGGAGTCTAGCAGAAGATAAAGCCCCTGGTTCTCAGGCCTTGGGGGGAAACCCCGTCCTCCTCCGGCTTCTCCAGACAGAGAGAGTAAACACTGCTCCATGCCTGCAGCAGCTCTAAATCCTCGACGGCGAGATGAAAAGACGTCTAGACAGAAGAATCTCACTCTAATGTCTGCTTCACTTTCTACTGTCCTTCATCTTCCATCAGAGGTCACTACTACTGTCTCAGTCCTTCTGTTTGTTGTTGGATGAGTTTGGAAGTTGTGCTGCTTTCTTTAATAAATCTTTGTAACATGCCCCGAGTCTTGGAGCAAATTTGTCTTGCAAACAGCAGCAATTTCTATGGTATATGAATATGAGATTAATTTAGTACCACGGTGTATGTAGAAATCCTGTCCTTCGCTGTACCGGCGTGGTGTGTGTGTGTGTGTGTGTGCTTCTTCTGCACACCTGTGTTTGTGACGTGGCTCCAGTGGTCTGTTTTATGGTTTGCACACTTGCATGCCGCAGCAGCACAGAATGATAATGATGTTGATGTGTGTCGTCGCCGTCGTCCTGACCATGTTCATGCTGTTCCCCGTCAGCTCTGGAGATTCCTGTGAACATGTAACTGCTGATCTCTCCTGATCAAAGGCCACGTGGAAACATCTGCTTTCATTCACTGCCTTTCCTCAGCAGCTGTGAAATATGGAGCAATATGACAAGCCCAGAGATGGAGCGCTTTGTTTCTTTTAAGAAACATCCTCTCTAATCCTGGCGGGGAGGAGAGGAGCGGATAACCACGAGAACAAACGACGTGAGCCTCTGAGAGAAGAAAGGATGGAGAGAAGAGTGTGAGAGTGAGATTAATGGACAGACAGGCCTGTGTTTACCACCGAGAGATAAGTCATGCAGTTCTTCATCTGAAGTTCTCTGACAGATGTCACTGACACCAATCACTTGCTCAGTTTATGTTAAGACTATTAATAATCAGTAATATTGATTTATCCACCCTGACACCATCAGATGAGAATAATCAGATCTGAATGATGACTCTGTAGTCTTCTCTAGGGCTGCTTTACAGCTGAAACTCAATTGATTTCATTACTGGTGAATTTTACGAAGCAATCTTTATTTTAGCTGCATTCAAACAATCTGTAACAAATAAAGCTTTATAGAATAAACTGACTTGATATTTAGGACATGAGAGAGAGCTTCTACACGATTACACAGGTTTTAACCTGAAATAGATGTTGTCTGGAGGGAAGCATACCTTTCCACTTTGAAACACTTCATAGGTCCTCATTTTTTTAAGTGAGTCTTGTTTAACTTTGTTTTTAAAGTATCCCCACAATCTATTTTGAGACCTGTGGAAGGCATTAGTTCATTTAATGGATAGAAGTGTAAAATTTCTCAGTTTTAACATTTATGTTCTCTGTTTTTTATTGCACATAAAATATTGTCTCATGTGAATTAAAGTCTTTTAGTCGTTCTATTCAAATTAAAGGAAAAACAATCGCAACATTAAGAGTTCAGACTAATTAATTAATACTATTAGAGTTACTCCATCTCTCATCGATGTGAGTTCTGAGGATTCCTGAGCAGATCAGGTCCACAGCGGCATCAAGAGATAACTGCTGCCATTTAACCATTTCATTGATAGTTTTAAATTTGCCAATTATGGTAGGATTAAGATATTAAATGATTGAGGTTATACTCCCGTCTTGTTGCTGCCGCTGTAATCTTCTTAAGTCTCAGCAGTGAATGGTGCAGAAAAGTGTGAGAGACAGAGAGAGATTATTCTGCTTTTCGTAGCAGTACACTGAGAAGCTCTGGTCAGTGCTAATGTGGTCTGATAGGGTCCTGATGGGGTCAGTAGATCTGTCATCTGTTCTCAGCTCTCACACACACACATCTGTAATCTCACCCAGCATTTCCTGTAGTCCTGTCCGCTTTTCACTTTCTCTCTCTTAGTCTTGATATTCCTCCTCGTGTCGAGCTGCTGTTTCTGTGTCCGCTGCACACACACACCTTCACAAATACTCCATTCTCTTTGTGTCTGTGTCAGTTAAAGGAGCTGCTTAAACTACAGAACATGCTCTGAATAAATCAGACACTTTTCATAGAAGTTCATTGTTTATGCTAGGTTTGTGGTTTTTGATACCATTTCATCATAAATGTATCATCATGTATGCATTTGTCATATCACGTATCAATATTTACGTAAATATCCTTGTGTACAGTTTCTTCAAGCTGATTTTCCTACAATTAAGCTCTACACAAAGGCAGTGGAAGTGGCTTAATGCTTAGTTGTTCTTTAATTCATATGTCAGGACAGTTTTATTTTAGAACAGAAAGAAAAATCAGAAACGTATGCATGCTCAGTAGCATGAATATATCTTCTAGTGTCTAAATCTGTCATCAGAATAAAAGGAAATGTTTTTAAGTGGACTGCTGAAATACTGGATGTTGGGAGTTCATGATGGGTTTTTTATTCTTGTTACGGCTCTTAAGAGCTTCACTGTTTGTTGCTTTAGATAAATATACCTGTAAAAACTCCTTGTGTAAGCTGACATGAGCAGGATTGACAATCTCAGCGACATTATTGTCTGTCTGTTCTGGACAGTGACCCATGTCTTCTCACACAGGTCAGCCTTGAAGCGCCTCATTAAACAGACACACACACTGATCCAGGCTGCAGCATGTTCCAAACAAACACACACTCAGCTCTGTGCTTCAGAAGCTCTTCTGCTTCGTGTCTGTTCGCATGACTCTGAATGAATCAGGTGTCAGGGTGTCTGTGATGCCCGATCTTCACTGTCCGTTCACATCAAAGAATCAGCTTTGTAGCCTCGTGTTCTCGGTCAGAATGAGCTTCAAGGCTTTCAGGAGCTGAAGTTGGCGATGTTTTCTCCTCCAGGTCCTGACATATTCATGCGCAGAGGTGTTTATAATTTTGCAAGAGATGGATGGATAGAATCTTTCAAAGGACAGACAGCAGCATCTCTTCTCTTGTCACGATGAAGGAAGCTTTCTTATGATCTCAGCTCTAAAAGACGAGTTTTAGTTCAGCTGACACGCTTGGCATGAGGAATATCCTGCATTACAAATGCTGTTGAAGCACTCAGTGCCTTATCCACGGGACGGTCCGAGCTCCTCTGAAGATGCTCACCACATCTGTCAGAGAACAGATGGATGGAGATTGAGTAAGTACTCAGTAGTTATTCGGCGTCCTTGAGCCACACTCACACTCACAAACATGAACTCTGTCCAAAGTCAAGCTGCATAATGATAATTGATTATTTTTTTGGCTGTTTTGTTCACCACTTTGCACACCCCCTACATCAATCACCTTTAAGGAAGCTTCTGATTCTGGTGAACCTGGACTCACCTTCAGCCCTGGCATCTGTTCCTCAGACCTGCTGCTGTTTCTGAGACCCCACCCCTTTCACAGATGACCACACCCACATGAATCCTTGACCTACTTCTTACCTATTACTTCATGCCACGCCCCAATCTCTAGCCACACCCACATTGTTTTCTGACTTTCCCACTCTTTGACAACACCTACATTATGCCCCACCCCATCATCGGTCTGGTCCCACCCACATCTTTCCAGCTCCTCCCTCTCTCTGGCCACACCCAGCCACTGGATGAGATGCTGAAGAGAATTATGCTCAGTCAGGTGATCAAATCAAATCTGTTTGCAGTGTGTAAATGAAGAAAAAACAGTGTTTCAATCTCCAGCAGTTGTTTTTTAGTTTAAAAGCAAGCCGTATCAGAGATGCATGCACTCATATGATTGACTGGGCCAGTGAAACCGGTCCCTTGAAGTGCATGGGAAGCTTAGCATGCAGTGCTGCATGGAGTTACTGAATCACCAGCACTCATCAGATCACATCCGCTGGTCAGCAGTGTGAGGAAACTGACCGCTGACATTAACAGCGGCTTTAAAGCTGGCTGTGAGATTCTGACAGGCTTAGAAATAGGTCTTGCTTTTTCTCATGTCCTTAACTCAAGGTGAATGCTGATTGTGTGTGCATTTGGTGATGAAAAGCGATACAGAGAGTTTTATGTAATTATATTGTAGAGATATCATTTCCATCTCCTCTCTATCATTATAAAAACTGCTATATATATGTGCTTAAATGAGCTGCTGGACGCAATCAGCACACAGACGCCGCTGATGAAGCAATCAGACATCACCTCCCTCTCAGTCATTTACTAACACTGCTCTGTCACCAGCAATCAGGTACCATACACACACTCACACACGCTTACAAATAAACTCACCCACGCACGCACACACACACACACGCTCTTTCTGTCTCGCTCTCTCTCTCACACACACACACACACTTTCACACACACACTCTCTCTAAAGATTAATATCACCCTAAAGCTGAAATTACCCCATGTTTGAGTTTTTCCTTAAAGGAATATTTTAATAACCCAGAAGGTGTTTCTGTTGGTTCCTGTACGTCTCGTTACACAGCATCACTTCACCTGATCATTCCTTCTCAGCAGTCTCTTTCTCGCTGTCCTTCATGTGGTTCTCCTGAAGAACAGCTCTAGAGATGAAGACCCTGTGAGTCTTAGACACATCAGAGGAACAGAGCTCCATCCAGTGCTCTTGACCTTCTCCCGCTCTCCTGAGATGTGAGGGGTGTGTAGAGCCTGTCTACATCCACGACAAGATAATAAGGTCTGTAAAAGACCAATAGAAGAATGAAAGCTGTTTGGTGGATCTTGACCAGAACGGTTCTTTTCAGGCTTCTTTGTATTTGAACTGCAGACTGCACTGAAGAGGTTTTTCTTTTTTGGTGTCGCATGCAGTCATTCATATTCAGATGGGGACATGTTTTAAAGTAAACCCAGTACTTGTGATTTCCTGTTCATCAGATCAGTGTTTTGGGTTTTTAAAGCAACGGTACACTGATGTTTCTCTAAAGAACTGAAGGATTCTGTGAAAGCCTGTGTGTTTGGGAGTGTAACTGTGGTCTTATCGTGGATCATCAGATATAACACACACTGAAGCCGTCTGAGGCTCTTCACCTGCGCTGGCTGATTCTCAGGGTGATCCAGACAGACGTGTGTGTTCTGTGGCGTGTTTACTGTGTGTTGTGTGTAATGTACACCAGCCGGTCACTCGAGACTGAACACGTGGATCAGATGGACCCGAGCGTGATCACACACACACACACACACACACCGGCTCTGTCCTGAAACACACTCAGTGACAGTGACGTCCTCATCATTCAGAGCTGCTTGTGTCTCACAGCACTAATGAAGGGAAATCAGCGGGGTTTTACCCTCGTCCCGCGGGGCTGTGGTCTGACGCTGAACACTAAATCACTCTGCAGTGCAGATGTGTCAGAAACATCAGTGATTAAAGACATTATTCACCGTTGGCTCTGTGCCGTGATTACAGAGCGTCTGTGATTCTGAGCAGGTCACTGTCAGCGCTGAAATCAATGAGCTTCTTCACAGACATCTGAACACAGATGAGAGGGGTGGAACGTGTGTGTGTGTGCGTGTGTGTGTGCGTGTGTGTGTGCGCGTGTGTGTGTGCGCGTGTGTGTGTGTGTGTGTGTGCGCGTGTGTGTGTGTGCGTGCGTGTGTGTGTGTGTGTGTGTGTGCGCGTGTGTGTGTGTGTGTGTGTGTGTGTGTGTGTGTGTGTGTGTGTGTGTGTGTGTGTGTGTGTGTGTGTGTGTGTGTGTGTGTGTGTGTGTGTGTGTGTGTGTGTGTGTGTGTGTGTGTGTGTGTGTGTGTGTGTGTGTGTGTGTGTGTGTGTGTGTGTGTGTGTGTGTGTGTGTGTGTGTGTGTGTGTGTGTGTGTGTGTGTGTGTGTGTGTGTGTGTGTGTGTGTGTGTGCGTGTGTGTGTGTGTGTGTGTGTGTGTGTGTAACACTAATGTGTGTGTGTGTGTGTGTGTGTGTGTGTGTGTGTGTGTGTGTGTGTGTGTGTGTGTGTGTGGCGTGCGAGTGTGTGTGTGTAAAGTGTGTGTGTGTGTGTGTGTGTTGTGTGTGTGTGTGGGGGGGGGGGGTATCTCTAACACTAATACTAAACTGTAATCTATGATTTTACGGTTTCCTATAATCCTCACCTGATCTATCTTGCTCTGTTCTAGATGAACACTTTTAGTCTTCCTCTTTATTAGTTCGTTTGCTGTCTGCTACGTGAATAAGTGTAAATTATTTGTGTTCAGTTAATTTTACGTTTTCAACATTGGAGAAGCATTCTGTGATTTTGATGGTAGTTGCAGTCAGTATGATGCATCAAACCAAATAATGGAGTAGATGTAATATTGACAGTTATATTATTATTCGTTTATTATATTGAATGCATTTAGGATATATAAAATCAAAGTACAAATGAATTAAAGTAATTTTTTTCTTTTCTTTAGCAAAAAATAAATGTTAATTATGTGTAATTAAGGATAAAGCAAAGAGTGTGTGTGTGTGTCTGGTGTTTTCTTCTTCTCTCGCTCCTCTAAACTCTAATGTATAAATAGCACATGCATCAGTGATATGTTGTTCTTGTTTGTGATGTTCTGCCTCAGTTTCTCTTCTTTAATCACTTCATGTACTCTTTTGTCCTTGTTTCTTTTCTCACTATATAATTCAGCATGGTGCTCTTCATTAACTCTGGCTGGGTTGTCACGGTAACAGCAGACACTAAATTAAAGGGCCGTAATTAGATTTTGGTGTGAGTTTTACGTGACCGTATCAGAGAATGACGTGTGTGTTCTCGTGTGTTTGATTGAGTGCTTGACGTGTTATGTGTGAAACACTATGAGATGTGTTTCTTCTGTTTCAGCTCAGGCTTCTCAAGTTCAGTCGCTTTCACAGAACATATAAAAATACAGATATATTTGCACAATACAGTACTATTTGTATAAGCACAGTTTTACCACAAATACCATGGCTAAACTATGGTTAGTGTAGCACCATGGTTAATTTACCAAACGCTCAAATACACTTATCTAGTGCATCTTTATATAGAAAACAATAGAAAAGCCACAGTGTGGAATTTAAAACCATTATTCTATGTGAGTCTCAGACCCCATCGATTCTGTTGTTTGGATTATCAGTGAAAACATGCTCGTCATCTTTACCTGAGCTGTGAAACAGGAATGGTTTGAAGCTCACCGGAGTCTTCTGCTCTTCATCTGCTGAAGGCTGTGAAGTGAATCCTCTCACGTCGCTGTAAAGCCCTGCAGATCAGCAGTGTTTGTGCCGGACCGCTGTAATTATCAATCTCTGTTGATTCAAATCCTGCTCGGCTCTGTTTGTTTTTCACTCATGACAGCAGAAGAAGAGATTCCATAACAAACAGCCTCTGCTTCTCAGGACCGTAATCCCCGCTCTTCCTTTGATTTGTCGATGTTGTCATTCACGATCTGGATTAGGCTCAATTAAGAGAATATTATATGTGTGATCAAACGGCAGAGGAGTGTTTCCAGAACAAACTCCAGGCTGGACTGCTGATCTCCTGAGATCTCCTCTGATGTGTTTCGCTTCAGTGATGTGCTCCTCATCTTCAGCCTGCGCTGTTAAAACTTCATAAAGACTGAAGTTCGAGCTGAAGAGCACTGGACGCTCCAGATATAATTCATTCAGTCTGAACCCAACGGCTGATATTGGTACATTGGAGATGGATGAAGTGTGCATGTGAACTTCCTTTACATAGTCTCTTTTGCATACAGCAGTGAGAAGACTGTCGTGATCCATTTACTGTATTCTGAATCTTCTGAACCTATTCAGAACAGAACTACTGAATCTGTGAATGAATTGTTCAGTTGTTGTTGATGAACTAGTTGTAACTGATCTCTTTCTCCAGTTCACCTCAATGATTTGATCACAGCAACTGTTGAGTTCTTGGAGCTCGACAGGCTCCTGTTCTGGCTGGCTCCATACAATAAACCAATCTATTTACAAAATAAGACATTGGTAAATACTCGAAACAAACACTCCATAAGGAGAAAGAGAAAAAGCTGCATGCATGGCTGTTAATGTAAAGGGAGGGAAGAAGCAACACTTGAAAGAAAGACAGTGTTTTTTATCCAGCTCCGCTCGAGGAGAGAGTAATGGTTTATTTCACCTGTCGCCCAGAAAGAGCTGACAGAGCTGATGGACAGAAAATATCAGCACACCAATGACACAGTAATTAATGACAGAACGTTCACTGTTAATAAACCACACACTTCTTGCTCAGTAAGCAACTTCTCGTCGGGTTAGTTTGCCCACAGAACAACACTGCTCTCCTTTTATGAGCTGTTCTTGGACCCGAGGAGGTGCGTCTGTGATCGGCAGACAGCTTTGAACATTAACAAGACGTGTACTGACCGCCTCCGGCTGGACTCAAACTCCTCCATTCTCTTTGAGGGAACCTTTGACATCCTCTGAAGCTTCAGCACGTCAGTGGAGTCTGTCAGAGAGACCTGTAGATATTTCTTTGTAATTACTATGCATTCATGGAACATGAGTAGCCACGCATTCGTTAATCACAGGAGCAGGTGAAGACAAAAAAAAACATTGTACTTAAATTGCAGACTTTTTCTCATGTATTGCTCGTTAAAGGTTCCAGTCAGTTTCATTAGAGCTTCAGACGTGCTTCGTGCGCTGACGGAGCGTTTAGTAATTCATCCACATACTCTCTCCGTGTGCTTTCTGTTGTTCTTTGCAGAACTGGATGTTTCTTAATCTCCTCATTTGTAAAAACGATCAGATCCTGAATCAGTCTGCAGATGCACAGTCGTGGAGGTTTATCGGTGAAGACTGAGCTCAAGCAATACCAATCATAGCTTTCGCTTTCATCAAGATTTACGGCTGTGTTTGTGTCATCAGAACAATAAAATGAGTGCTTTGTTTTTCACATTGCTGTCCTGCGCCCGTCCACCCTCTAAAGGTTTTCATGAAATGCAACGTAATCTAAGAGTTTCTTCTGTTTGCTGTTATTCTGGTTTTTCATAATTGAGTGTTGATGTGCAGTATAAGTGTGAAGTAGTGACTTATTAATAGCTAATATGGGATGTTTGCGTGATTTTTGTGCGTTCGTGTCATTTGATGTGCATTCTGCTAGAATTTGCATCATCATTAACTTGAATGATGATTTTCAGATGCTTCCTGATTTTATATGCAGCTGATCATTTCTCCTTTTTTAAATGACTGTGGTTCTGTCAAAACCTATTGGTGTAGCTTTTGAATGCGTAAAACCATATAAAGATCATCCATACATCCACTGATGAAAGAGGAACTGAGCTATAAATCTTAAGTCTTAAAACATCTTAATTTTGTAATAACATTTATATTCTTTAAACAGTGTTCAAATCAACTTATAAGATTGCAATGACAAGTGACAGCTTGTCCCTGAAGCTGTAACCTTAAAAAGATATATTTGTGTCTTTAGGGTAGATAATACTTAGCCTTAAGGTACTAATATGTACCTATTAGGGGTAAAAAAAAAAAATGAACAAATACGTCTTTTTATTAAGGATACTGCTCCTGTGACAAGCTGTTGAACCCCAAAAGGGACCATTTTAAACTCTTTTTTTCTGTGTCTGTCTCTTTGTTATTCATTTCTAATAGGCTGCAGTTAGGTTTTGTGATACAACAGCACATGGGTTTGGATCAATATGAGGATGATTAATAGTTTTTGGTCTAACAGTGTGTGTGATGAGGGTCAGTCCTGGAGAAGAAATGACGTCTCGTAAGGCTTTTCTGCGTTGCCTTTGATTTCTCCAGAGTTGGAGATGTAGGATGACTTTCTGCACTGAAGAACTGCTTTTCCAGCCACATGAAAGGTCATTTTTCCAGAGTTCAGTCGCTTGTTAAACACTTTGACAGCGAGCGTCACGCCGACGAGCAGCTGAGACCTTCATCTCCTGAAGAGCTGAAGCACAAACAGTGTGGAGCTGTTATTAACCTCTGACCTCCGCTGATGAAGAACATTCTCTTCATTCACACTGATCCTGTGATGTATTTTAGAAAGATGCCATTGATTGGATGTGTTTTGTGCTTTTGTGATTTCTAAAGGCATGATGCTTCCAGAATGAGGGCAATCTGGATCTCATAAAGCTTCTCTCTGACCATCATTCTGCCCCTCATTCATTCTGAAGGCAGGGATTCACACACGTTTGTGCTCCTCCTGAAATCGTTTTTTGTGCATCGATGTGTGTTTGCATCTGTCTTGTGTTGATTTGAGCGGTAAACCTCTGGTCGACACACAAAGACTTCTTCAAACCCATTAAATGCATGTACGGTTGCTTTGTGACAGCGTGAATGAAAGAAGACATGTTCCATCATAAGATAATATCAGTGGCGGCACAATAGTCAGGATCCACACGCAGACGTCTTTCTGCTGCAGCCGCTTTTATTTCCTTCAATTAGCACTTAATAGTGATGTGAATGAATGACGGCCGTGTTTCTCTGGTGCGTGCATGTATTCATGGGTTAAATGCATCTGTACAATTGAGGCTCTGTACACATGTCACCTGTTTACAGCCTAATCACTGCTTATGTTAGCTGTCAGGGCTGAGGCTCTTCATCTTTCTCTGTCGTCTCACAGATCGGCGAGAGGCAGCGTGTGCTGGTCACCGAGGAGTCCTTTGATTCGCAGTACTACGTCGCTCACAACAAGTTCTACGAGCAGGTACGAGCTGTTATTTGGTGCCGTTGGGATGCTGTCTTAGGTTTTATTTAGGTTTTAGTTAACTATAATAAGTCTTTCCCATTAGTGATAAATGTAAAATAAACAGAAAAGAGAAAACTGTTCTCATGAGTGTGGATTATGATCTCCTGTACTATTTATTTCGCTCAAAAATGAAAATGTGGCTGTATTTTCTTTACATTTGAAGCATCCTGGACGTATGTGACTTTCTTCTTTCAGACGAATCCAATCAGAGTTATATTAAAAACTTTTCCATGGAGATAAACAGGTGTTTTCCGTTTACACTTCAGAAGACGTTAAATAAAGTGCACACATCTATAATAAAGTGTCTGTCACAGCTCCGGGGAGATGAGGGCCTCCTTTAACGAAGCCATGTATTTCTGTACGATCAAACGTAATAAACACTTTTCTCTCACGTCTGCTGACTGTGATAATCAGATGCAGTCCTGGCAGATGTTTATTTATCATGAAATATGTATATACATTATAAAAATGCATGGATTTGGTATTTATTCCCCATGTTAAATGTTAAATAAATAAAGTGTGTGCTTTACTTAACATCTTCAGAAGCGTGAACAGCAAACACTAGTTTAGTCCCATGGGAAGGCTTGTAGGGGCCAGGACAGTTTTTAATATAACTCCGATTGGATTCGTCTGAAAGAAGAAAATCACATGCACCAAGAGTGGGATGCTTTGAAGAGGAGTAAAGGATTTTCATTTTTGGTCTATCTACCCCTTTAACTATAACAACCCTGCCTTGAATTAGTAGTTATATGTTGCTGAAAAGCAAGAGTGATGATATCTGAAGCACTCTGTGATTCATATTTGCTGTGATAATCCAGTGATGTTGTCCATACAGTCCTGCTGAAATAAAAAGCATTGTTTTTACACCAGACTTTCCACGTTGAGTCAAAAGTCTATTAAATGTTCACTTTTTGTTTAATTTTTAAATCTCACTGAGCGATTCCAAAAACGAGAGACATCTGGACAGAAATGCCTGTTTATGAATCAGAAACTTGTTTAAACAATAATTTTGATTTTGAATTTTAGTACAAATCAATAAATATATTGTTGAAATTAGTTTCTTTTAAATACAGCTGACAACACAAGGTTATCCTGTAAGCACACTTGAATTCAATATGAAATACATTTAAAAAGTCTTTCAAAGAGAAAGAGATGCATGAGAAAATCTTCAGATACGTCCGTGAACACCTGTTCTGGAGGTGTTTGAAGTGTTCAGGCTTGTCTTCAGGCTAATGCTTCTCTATAAGTGTCACTTTTGTCTTGAGAATTTAGTGGTTTGATCACAACTGCATATTTCAGAGATTTTACAAGGTACTTTTCAGTGTGTCTGGGGCTTGTAGGAAGGCTATGAGGAAAACATTAGCTTTTATTCAGAGCATTCATGAAGTCCACACTACGACTGTGAACAGAGCGAGGCTGTGGGGGAAAATGCTGATTTTAGCCTGTAGATCCATACACACAGAATCTGAAAAACACAAGACCTGGGCAGTGAAATTATGTGTTTGCATTAAAGACAATAGAGAAGTAGCACAGTGCAATGGAAAAACGTGTTTTGTCTACATTTTGCAACATCTCGCAATTGTATTTTTGCCTCAGATATCTACGTTTACATATCACTTTTTTGAGTGAGACAGATTTCAGATCTCACAATTCCAACTTCTCTTAGAATTACAAAAATGAAGATCTTTCCAATTCTGAATGTATGCAATTCTGGGGATCGAATTCAGTCTGTTATATTACTTGAACATAATTCAGTGTGAAGGAGCAAAGTCAATTGTACCGGTTTGTAAGAGAGTGGTCTATTCCTCTAAGGAAGACACTGATGGTGCCTGAGGTGTTTAGCGATGTTTCTGATTGCACTTATGTCTTCTGCAAGGCTTTTCCATTTTAAGCAGTGAATGGTCTGAAGTGAGACAGATGTTATCGCCTCACAGTCCTCTCAGGTTCAGTGCTGTTGTGAGCAGTATTGCAGCTTCTCATGGGTCACAGAGGTCACCTGTCTCGCCCGCCGCCATTGATCTTTCATTATAATGCCAGAAGAAAGCCATTCCCAGCACCATTGATTGAGGACGAGGCCGTGCATTAAAGGATAGGAGCTCTAATCTGGGATGCAAGTCCTCTGTTTTCTTTTTCTGCTTTTGTTCTCTCCTTTTCCTTCTTGATCTGTGGCCTCAAAGCCGGAGCGTTTGAGACGTGACTGACCATCCATCAGAGAGAGCCCAGCTTTACTCAGCGGCTCACCATGAACATGGGCCCGATTAAGAGCTCAGCTCAGGTTGTTTGGAGCTTAAGCCGGTCTGCCTTTGAGCTGCCAGCTCTGTGTCAAAGTCGAAACTGATGACGGAGCCGCTTGGACTCGTCAAGGACTTACAGCAGCGAGCAGGTCTAAGCATAAACCAGTGAAAACATCTGCCAGTGTCATTAGATGTTGGAGAATGGGCCTTAATTGAATTGTTTACCCAAAAGTGAAAACTCTGTCACTTTATCTTAAGGCCCAATTGTAGCTATTAACAAACCATTAACTACGACTTTTGCCTACATTTTTAAATTGCCTATTAATATTTGGTAAAGTGGTTAAGTTTAGGTATTGGCTGGCATTAAGGATGTAGCAGCCAATATGTTATTAATAGGAATGCTAAAAAGCAACTAGTTAATAGTCAGAATTGGTCTCTATACTGAAGTCATTTACCCCTCAAAGATTCTTTCTTCTGCTGAATGCTAAAGAAGATATTTTGAAATAAGTGTAACCAAACAGTAATTGGTCCCCATTGACTTCAGGAGCATTTTTTCTATACTATAGAAAACAAAGGGGACTAACAAGCTCTTCAAAATATCTTTGTATGTTGAATGTATTAATAAAGTTCATACATATTTTTAAGTTGAGTTTTAATCTACTAGAAATCACTACAAGAATAATGAATGTTTTTGGGGGGGTTTGTACACAAAGTAGACTTTTAAGACCTTCACGTTGACCGCAATGATCAGTTT
Source organism: Puntigrus tetrazona (assembly GCF_018831695.1). Lineage (NCBI taxonomy): Eukaryota > Metazoa > Chordata > Actinopteri > Cypriniformes > Cyprinidae > Puntigrus > Puntigrus tetrazona. The sequence goes on along the minus strand of NC_056714.1, from coordinate 7,454,706 downwards.
TATTCAGATCTTATGCGAGAGAGCAGTGGACAGATGCAGAACTAAAGAGAGGCACAAGACCTCATCAGTTCACTCTTCTCATGAATATGAGATTCAAACAACGCTCTTTCAGGGACCAGCCTCTTGGAGAGAGGTGTTACTCTCCACACTGTGTATTTCTAGTTGTCTTAACCAGCAGTTGTTCTGGTTAAATTCCTCCAATCAGTTGGTGGAGAGGTTCAGGGTTACTCTCTTCACTGTGTACTGCGCGTGTTCTTCAAGGACACACTCTCGGTCTCGGCGTGCACTTTCAAAGAGACTGGAGAGCTTCAGAGAAACGCTGCCATGTCCTCTGCCACGGGATCTAAAATACAGTTCACTTTACAATGAGAAGGAGATGGAGACACGATTTGCAATTTCCAGCAGAACATGGAGCGCTCTTAATGGGTTTTCAGTGTGCGAGGACTCCTCTCAATAGAGGCGAGACAAAGACGTATGAGCGCTTTATCTGTCCCTTAAAATGTTAGTGTTTGACCTTCAGGGTTTGTGTAATTGAATGGAAAAGTAAATGGGAAAATAACTCTTCTCATATTAAAGTATTAAAATTCACGGCACACGTCGGCCCCGGCAGAGATGGAGGAAGAGGAAAGCGCATTTATTTCCCAGCCTAATTGAAAACGTATTCGATAGATCCTCTGATATGTCTGAGTTTTGATGAATCATAATGCGCTTTAAGCTTTCTGCCGAGCCTTTCATGTCTGGGGAAGGTGGTTTTTACGCTCTGAACTTATCTGCCGCTCAACGTAATGAAGGCAATTTCAATGTAAACCCCTATAGATCCGAGCGCACAGCTTTTAATCCAATTCAGCCTCCACGCCTGGACTGCTTCATCTCCCCTCAGACCTCATGCAGATCTGAAGGTCTCGTCGCTCTGGGTCTCAGTGGAAAGACTCAGATGCTCTGGGATTAGATGAGAGAATCTGCGTCAGGAACATGATGGCACGCTCCAAGAAACAAGATGCTAGCTTGTTTTTTCACTCGATAACAACTCTGATCAACACTTACAAGCTCAATGTTGCTTTTGTGGAAACAGCTCCTGAAGAGATTGTGAGAATCTTTAATGAGCGTTTTTATGTTCATGTGCGCACTGAAGGGAGTTGAAAAAGATAGCCATGAATCTGATGTCGAGCTATTGATCAGATCCGTGCGGATTGATTCGGCCTTCACCATTAAAACACATTTTTCCTGTAGCTCATGTTTTGATGTAGTATTTAATTATTAAATATTCTTTATGATGTAATGCCATTTTAATATGTCTGACATGATCGTGGATCTGCTGAAGTTTAATGTGAAGCATTTTATTGTATTATTGAACACAAAACTAAGTTTTAGTTTTGGAGTTTTCTCTCTTCCATTCATGAGCTGTAGATTATATTTCTTACTGAACACTGTAAACCTCAGCTTTCACTAGTGATTTAGGTTTTGTTTATGGTTCTGTTTTGCCTGTTATATTATGTAATCAGGGATGCATACGTTTTTTTACTTCTCATGAACTTGCTTTGGTGACCACCCTTGTTGTCTGACCATTAAACAAACACACACACACACACACACACACACACATATATATATATATATATATTAGTATCATTTATTCATATTTTAAATAAAATAGTTAACAAACTAAATTTCATCTGACTATAAATACAGAAATATTGTCATGACCAGTTGAAGATCATTTTAATTAATATATAATTATATAATTTACTTATTTCCTGAATTTGGGGTGGCTTAAAAGTAGAGATAATAGGGAAGTTTCCAGATATATAATCAAGGGGAACGCTATTACCAGTAGGTATTTTAAGTATGCATTTTATGATAAAAAGTGAGTTTGGAATATTAATACATATATTAATTACAGTGCATCTAAGACAAACATTACCAAAATGTATTTAGGTTATTATTTTGTGTTTGTTTGTTTGTTTGTCCAAGCTTCGTAGAGACTGTAGCCCCATTGTATATGTTAGCACACTGTAAAAAAAGTTGTTTCAACTTAAGTTAAAATAAATTGTTGCCTAATCGCTGCCTAAAAATGTTTTGTGTAGTCAACTTACTATTAGTATTATTATTATTATTCCTCCCTAATGGGAGTCACTATGAACTGTAAGTAGAAAAATTCTGACGTTTTTGGGACGCTCATTCTTAGGCCACAGTCACTCTGCTAATGCCACTGGCTTTGAACCTTTCAGGTCATGGGTTTGAATCCAGTGTCACACATCCCCAGACTGGAATAGATACTGTGTCAAGAAATGATACTAAATATGATCTCATCCTAGCTTATTAAATACTACATTTGTGTAGTTATATAAAAAAATCTTAATTTTCACATGATTGTCACTTAAATTATGGAGCTTTGAGATGTGCATTAACCCGTATCACCCTGTATAGGACGATTATTATGTAATATCTCCTCTGTGTGTCTGCAGGTCCTGGTGCCCAAGAAGCCAGAATTTAAAGGGAAGATGATCGAGGTGGACATATACGAGGCTGGGAAGCACTACATGAAGGGCCGGCTGGTGGAGGAGGCGCAGGTCTTCACTCCGTCCATCGCTCAGCCTCTTCTGAAGGGACAGGTGTCTGGACTCCCTCAGGTCAGTCTACTGGACCGTTTCATGTTGCTCGTTCTACACACATCTTTATTCTGAAGAAGAACTCTCTGAATGGGGAACTGTTCAAAAACTTCGGAAAAGCCACCCTCTCATCACAGCGTCTTTGTAGACTACTTTTCCAGAGTAGCTTTGAGATGTTTAGAAACTCCATGGGATCAGATCGAGTCTGACAGCTTGAATGTGTTAAAGTAGAGGTGGGGTCCTTCAGACATGAGCAGAAGCTGGCGGAGGGGACGGTCAGTCGTGCCCAGAGCCTGTGATGGCCAGCTGACCGCTGCGCTGCCAGCGCGTCTGTCTGGAGCAAACACTGTGCCTGTCTGCGTCTGAAGAGATGGACGAGACAGATTGGAGGCCGTTTTCTCCGGCCCAGAGTCCAGACTTCACACTCCGTTTGCAGCCTGTTTTACATTAGGATGAGTGTGTGAAAAACTGAGAATATGTGAAACCACCTAACACAAGAATTATAACAGACCAGATCAGTTAATCAGAGAACTGATGAAAAACCTCATCTCTGCTAAATGGAGAAAGTAATTGTCTTTTTGTCATTGAATTGAAACGTCATCTGATTGCTGAGACTTAGGTCTTGTTCTGCTTATGCTGTTAGCTAGTGTTTTAAAACATAATAGCTAGTTTCTAGATGGTTTAAGCAGGTTGTTTAGTTCAGTACTGACTGACCAGCCACCATCCTCCAAAGTAATCATTCTGTCTTTTAGGGTTTGGTTAGTTCGATGTTGATCCAATTCTGTTTGAAAAGCCACAAAATGAACATTAAAGTCCATGTAAAGAGAACTGTTTCTAAACGTTATAAATGTTTTGCTGGAGCACAAAGTAGTACAAAGACTTTGAACTATGTAGTATGGTTATAAATCAAAGTGTAGTCACACCCCTAACTCTGTAATAACTACTAAAACAACACTAAACAATAAACACAGGTCTGTTGAGGGGCCCAGTTCTTAGTTTTGTCTTTTTGAATGTCTGTGTTGTAAGATATACAGATTCTTGGTCATCATTTTGGTTTTGGACATGAGTATAGATGGGTTGATCATTATTTTAGTTTGGTTTGAAGAAAGAAGATCAAGTGGGTTAGCCTTTCCTTTAAGCAGGGGTCAGCAGCTGGTTTGTTGGCAGAATAAGACTGATCCCTGTTAACTCAAGCACAAGATGCCAGTCTCTTCAAGATGTCTTGCACTACATCCAATGCAGCGTCCTGCTTGAATGCTGTTTTACTCAAAGGGACAGGCTGGCTACTGGACTGTTTGGGTCTGGCTTTGTAAGTTTGACTTGAAGAGAAATATTGTGTGTTTTGTAGTGCAAAGATCTAGTTTTACTAACTCGTTGACCAATTTGTTTGTCAAATGAGGGAGTTAGATGACACTTATCAACTGTATAAGGAAGTCCATGGCTTGGAGAGGAATGGTGTGAGTGAGAGCCGCTGTGGCTCTAATTGGCTCCACACACGTTACTCGGTCATTGCCTGGAGCTCCTAAATATTAACTAATGAAGACAGTCCTGTGTAAAGATAGCAGATCACCCCTGCAGTAGTTACTGAACTCATTCCACACTATTAGAGACCTCCAGAAAACTACAGTTGCTGCTGTATGCTGATGAACAGAGGTACTGACCGGATGACCAATCCTTGTGCTTCCCACAAAAAAACACCATGCATTAAGAAAGAGCTGTTTACATTCAGACAAATCATTTTTTTCTTTTTCTATGAACAGAGTCTGTTAGACTGCTGCTCTCTCCATTACACTCTCTCTCTCTCTCTCTGTCTCTCTCTCTGTCTCTCTCTGTCTCTCTCTCTCTCTCTCTCTCTCTCTCTCTTTGTCTCTCTCTCTCTCTCTCTCTCTCTCTCTCTGTCTCTGTCTCTCTCTCTCTCTCTCTCTCTCTCTCTGTCTCTGTCTCTCTCTCTCTCTCTCTCTCTCTGTCTCTCTCTCTCTCTCTCTCTCTCTCTCTCTCTCTCTCTCTCTCTCTCTCTCTCTCTGTCTCTCTCTCTCTCTCTCTCTCTCTCTCTCTCTCTCTCTCTCTCTCTCTCTCTCTCTCTCTCTCTCTCTCTCTCTCTCTCTCTCTCTCTCTCTCTCTCTCTCTCTCTCTCTCTCTCTCTCTCTCTCTCTCTCTCTCTCTCTCTCTCTCTCTCTCTCTCTCTCTCTCTCTCTGTCTCTGTCTCTCTCTCTCTCTCTCTCTCTCTGTCTGTCTCTCTCTCTCTCTCTCTCTCTCTCTCTCTCTCTCTCTCTCTCTCTCTCTCTCTCTCTCTCTCTCTCTGTCTCTCTCTCTCTCTCTCTCTCTCTCTCTCTCTCTCTCTCTCTCTCTCTCTCTCTCTCTCTCTCTCTCTCTCTCTCTCTCTCTCTCTCTCTCTCTCTCTCTCTCTCTCTCTCTCTCTCTCTCTCTCTCTCTCTCTCTGTCTTTTTCTGGTTTTATGATCTGCCAGGGCAGCAGTAAAATCTGATGGGGTGTGAAATTAAAATGTGTATCACATTTCGAAGCATCATTTGATGTCCTCTGTGTGGACGTGTGTTTCTCTCCCCGCTAGAAAAATAACACAGCAGTCACAGATTAGCACAGAATGACAAATAGAGACCGTTAAGCAGTCAGATCACTGTTAGATCGCTCATGGAGGACCCACACACACACACACTTCGTTCATAACGCACACAAGACACTTCAAATCATTAATGATTATTTCTTGTTAATGATATAGACATATATTCCCATTTAAAAGGTTTGGTCTCATTAAGAGGGTCAGAGTTAAGTAACATTTCAATACAAACATTTTTAGCCAGATTTTGGAGGAGGGTGTTGTGGGGCATCCCTCAGAAAGACTGTCATGGTTATCTTTGGTCCACATCGAGTTCGGTCACATCTGTGACACAGAAACACCTGAGAGAGAGACAAAGCCATCGATCCTGAGGGTCAAATAAAAAGTATTTTACCTCAGTTCTCTTTAACAGTCTGTGTCAGGTTTTCTTTCTTTTTTAGGCTTTTCTGACAAGATCATCACAATGTTTGCTAGCCATTGTTTGTTCACTCTCATAGCACCTTATGTCCAATCCCTCATTTCAATAACAGCACGTACGTGTTTAAAGACGGCAAGCGATGAATGGATGAACGGATGAGTGGTAGAACTGTTTAGTCTGATGTCTTTTTCACAACACGTCAAGAGTCAAAGTTGCATGATCTGACACAGTGACTGTCTAAACCGAGCTTAAGGAATTATTTACAGAAAATCATTGTGTCTGTGTCAGTTCTCAAGTTTAATTTCTATGTACACATATAACACATATAAAACAGACCAGAGACAACAATGTCTGCTGCCATTAATGTTAAACGTGATGTTGAAAGTTTTTAGGCAGTATATATTTTTTATTCTTTTTTGATTTACATGGTTGTTCATTGACATTAATTTCCAGAAAGCCTCCCAGAAGCTCTAGTGGAAACCTGCTGTGCTCCTCGGCGGAGCTTCTCAAGTGTTTTCCGGAACTGTAAATGCATTGTGACACGTTCTTTTCCAGTGCCTACGGTCATTTCATTCCATTTTCACTTGCTTGTCAAAAGCTGGCATTGCATTAAAGAGAGCAGAGCGCCTGCTGCCACAGACACATGATCCGAGAGAAAGCGAGCAGATGAATGCTGATTTATGGAGCTGTGACTGCCGTGAGGCGGAGGAGGCTGACAGGAGGAGGAGCGGAGCTCTGCAGGTGTGTGCTTGTGTCTTCACCTGCTGACCTCCAGCGCTGATCCTAGACCTGCTCAGGGGAGCAGAAACCCTGGAGCTCCTCTCAGATCTCTGAACATTCAACAGAGACGCTCTTCTGAACCTTGAGATGACACCCTGAAGTGAAGATCCTCACTTTGCATACAGCATCAGTACAGCTCACCTTCACTGTACAAAGAACTTCTGTCATGTGGGCTAAAATGAAATAAGTGAGCCTTCTCCTTTGAAAGTATGGGAAAGTTTGTCCTCGTGAGTGAGATCTGTTCAATCTGTAATTCCTATGTGGCTGAGGACTTCAGTAACTGTCCTTCAGTGCGTGCGTGTGTGTTCGTGTGTGTGTGTGTGTGTGTGTGCGCGCGCTAATGATCTGGGACTGTGTTCTGATTGTGTGAGAGGATCTCAGATGTTTCTGTGTTTGTTTGTACATATTAGGGGATAATTACATTTGCTAGTGTTAACGGATGTTAATTGATGGGTCAGGAAGGACTAATTTGGAAGACTCTCCAGAGAGTTTATGAGATGATTAGGTCTTATAACACAAGCATGTGCGTTCAGCTCCGCATGACTGAAACTGCTCTAGACACTGGAGAAGAAACCACGAGACAAAGATACAGAGGTCAGTGCTGAATTACACACTGCTGTGTGTGTTTCCTTAGTTAGCGATTGCTGGACCTTTACATCATCTGGAGAGCCGTTGGCCAGGTATTCCCTGCTGACTCCGGCTGTTTCTGTGATGGATGTGGACTTCACCTGTCTCGTTCTACATGCATCACATTTAGAAGAGTGAAGGCAAACTTGAGCTGATAAGATGGTGTTAGCCATCTTCTGAGTGACTTAAGGAACTTTTTTAAAGCTCATATTGCTGATTTCTTCAGATGCTTGTTATGCTGTCATGTGTGAACTACAGCAGCTGCAGGTCAGTCAGTGTTGAGATGTAAATGTGGTTTTAGACATGTTCAGATGATCTCTGTTTTCAGCCTCTACAGTAAGTTTAAAACTGACATTTATAAACACAGGAAAAATACATTGGTTTACATAATGTTGTTGTTTGACATAAATCAGTTGAATTAAATTTAAAGTAGTAACATCTGAAGTTAAAAATCAGCACTCGGGACAAATATTGAGGAAAACAGAGAAGCAATGGAAAAGAGAGAAACTAAGTATTAAGAAATTGTTAAAGTATGATTAATTGCCAGCAGTCAAGGCAGCAGAGATGTAGATTTAATTCAAAAAATATAATTAGGTCAATAAATCCTTTACACATAAACAGAGCTCACTCCAATGGGTTTTTTTTTTGTTGTTGTTGTTGTTTTGCATTCTTTTGCGTTTTTACTGTATGAAATTTCATTATTTTGAATGTTACAGTCAGTGGGTAAGGATCTGAGAAAATGCCCTTAATTTAAAATAAATTTAAACAATTTTATAGTCAGGTTAGGAAATTAAATCTCCGATTCTGCAGTCTGTGTTTGTGGGGTTCCTCAGGGGTAAATTATGGGACCTTTATTGTTTTCTTTGTACATTTTACCACTCACCTTTATTTGCTGAAAATATAAGGTCGCTTGTCATTATGCAAATTCTGTCCTTAATTACTCAAGCACAATTCAGTGATATTTGTTTTCTTTGTCCACAAGAGGTATTTTGGGTGAACTATCCTTTTAATTGATAATCAGGGCCCTCTTGTCTGTAATGTACCCAAACAGTCAAAGAATCTAGGAGTGATCTTTGATTCAGAGCTTAGATTCTTTCATTATCATCATCATCATCTTTTAACTATTAAATTTCTTTAGACAACACAATAAAATTATGATTTTGCTTGCTCACAATGATCTGTTTTGGTGGCAGCCCTAATCTGTATGGTTTTAGATTTGTACTTTGAAACACGGGGCTGTGATGCTGATGTGGCCCAGTTCACAGCTTGAAGAATGTCAAAGCAGTCATCTTCATTTTCAACTCTGCTTCAGCATAGAAGCGCAAATATTTTCCATTACACCATAACCCCGTGTTTGGATGTTGTTGGTGTTTATGTGGGTTCGGCTGTGATTCACCCCTGTGGTGCAGCGTCTGAGAGAGAGGAATCACAGGCTGTGGTGTGTGTGGATTATCACCTCCACCAGCGGGAGATGGTTCAGGCGTCTGGAGGCCCAGCGTCCGTGTCCTTGAGCCTCTCACCTCCTCTGTCTGAGCCGCCACAGTCTATCGACAGACGCTCATTTGATTTGTGTGTGTGTGTGAATGACGCAGACATGGATCAATGCAATGTCTGGACGTGGCACACACTAGCGGTCACTCTAACTGACATTCATCAGAAGATAGAGGAGATAGAGCAAGAAAAATATAGAAAAGATAGTGGCAAATGAAGAGAGTCATAGAAAGAGAGTGTAAACTACGCTTTATGATGATGAGTCAACAACATACTACATACCATCAGAAAATTTGCAAGTATGTTTCAACTTATTCTACTAAACCTACCCTAACAGTGTACTTTGAGAGTTAGTAGACATGTTGTTGCAAATTAAACGTAGTTACAAAGCAACTTAAAATAAAAAAGATTGTTTCACCTTCAAAAATTTTTAAATAGGCCTGATTTCAATACTCGCTTTCAGGCTAATTGTCTTTAGTATACGTTTTGTGTAAAGTATGTATATATAGAGAGAGAGAGAGAGACTTTTAAATTTTCTGAAAGAATATTATGTTTTGCAGTACAGCTACCAAGCAAAATGCCATCAGTAACTTTTATACAAAAGAAAAACAGAAATGTCTTCAAATTAAATCAAAAAATTATAACCATAGCAAAAACAACATGCGATATCTTCAACATGGCTTGGTTTAAACATGATGCAATTTGAACAAAATTTTGTTTGTAAATATGAGTTTCATAAATGGCTAAAATATAGTCTATTTATACATGATTATGTGGTTAGTGTCATGTTACTGTTTGTAGATAGCAGTGTTTTTCCATGCTGTCTGTGACCCTCAGCCTGAGACACGTTTATTTTCAGATTTAAAGTTCACAGAGGTGAGAAAACACAACAGCCTGTCATTAATAGGCATACCAGCTTGAACGACTGTTTTGTGCTTCCAAATGTAGTAGATCCAGCATGTGGAGCCAGTCAAAAAATATAAACATTAGGAATGGTGTGACCCTTAGCAGACTGCTCTAGGTAATTTACAGGCATTCTGTCCTAATGGTTTGACCTGTCAAATTGTTATTTTCAGGTTATAACCAAGCACTAGACGGTGCCAGGCTGGAGGACCAGCATCCCATCAGCCCCTGCTTCTCTATTACAATAAATAGGCCTCTGAAATGCTGTCTCTCTTACTTATGAGCAGATTAGTTGATGAAAGAGCAAGAAGCTAAGGATTTGAGGAAAGGTTTCTTGCATGGCTCATAATGCATGTCATGCAGCATCAGCAGATAACTGGAGCTCACATCTCCATTGCTAAAGAGATATTATCCAGTAACACTGCACCCGCCTTTATCACGGGCTTCCTGCCTGGGATGAGATGGGTGGCAAGTAATTGCATTGAATATCCGCTGAGAGAAGGCAAGCAGTACAAAAGCATTCCCCACACGGCTGAAACTTTTAATACGCTCCAACTGCTTCCTCTGAGCTCTCCCGTAGTGCAGTCAGAGACTCTGAGGTGTTTTACATTACTCAAGTCTAACCTCATGTCGACTTCAGACATTCTTTAGAGCAGAACGTCCCTTGGATTATATTATTCATAACTGGAGACCCCCAGGGATCTGTTCTAGGCCCGCTCAAGTGGGAATACAGACCACGCACACTACCAAGAGAAGCTTTTCACACTAAGTCTGATTTTTCACTGCTTTTCTTCTGAGGATAGTCATGGCAAAACGGTTGATTTGTTCATAGTTGTCTTTGAAAAGGAGATGTCCAGTACAATAGGAAATTGAAGAGCAATTCTGGTTTTGTAGAAGGGGTGCATTCAGAATATCTGGCCATGGATTGCGTGCTTTCAAAGAGCTTTCAGCTGCTGTATGGTGTCAGCAAAGCAGGTTATCTCCTCTAATGTAGCCACAAACAGAGCCGTGAGCATGTTACCTTCGTGTGGGAGTCAGAGGTGAATGCTCTGAATGCCTCCGGCTGCTCCCACAAAAGCTGTAGGAGCAGGAGTTGTAGGATATGATCTCAGAGGTGAGGTGCTGATTGAATGAGGCTCAATGAGTCATGCAGGGCAGCCGTGGGTGGAGGTTCAGCTACATGATCCACTCTGTGAAGCACAATGATGGCGTTTTTCATTCACATTCAAATGCACTCGGCAGAGGAAGACACCATCTGGAAATCACACCTGTGACCTGATTCACACTGAGACGCACAGATGCCACTAAAAGGGCCACCATACCTGCCACTCTTCCCTGAATGATCAGCGTTGCTAACTTGCCACCCACACTGATATCTCCCTGTGATATCTTTAGTGAAGGCTTCATGTGAGAAGTGCAGTCTCCCAGGATAGCATCTATCTTTCTTTCAGTGTTCCAGCATCAGTACTGATATATAGCTCATTTCTGCCTCGGCTCCTTTTTTTGATGTATATTCTATATATGCTTGCTTATACTTTATTTTATACTTCATTACCAATGTACACTTACCATAAAGCTTAAGATTAGTTGCATGTTATTGTGCATAAGTACATCCAGTCTTCTCTAGTTTTAGGTGTCATGTTGTTGGCTAGAATAAGCTGCATAGGGAACAAGACCTAATTGAGACACAGCATACCCTTTTTTTTCCCATTCTACATTCTAATGCTGACATCCTTTTGCCATGACTGATCAACACAGTCTCCACGAAGCTCACCCATGTTGAGAGAGCAACCCTCCAATCTATATAAACTCTCACAGGCTTGAGGATAAAAAACTTTATCATGAAAGTGTGTGTAAAGGTTTGATTTACGCTCTTATCATTCTTGGTAATGGTATTTAATGACTCAAAGATGCTGAAGATGACACCACTTTGGATTTGTCTTGTCTGACCAAAGGTTTGCTGCTTTCACTTCCTAAAACTACAGAGTGGCAGTGGATAGAGAGGTCAAAGAGCACATCTGCATTACAAGCAGCCGGCTGTTACCACCATGACAGCCTGAAATATTGAAATCATGAAATGGCCATTCAGATCGAGGCTCTATATTTAATCGCAGGGGTACAGAAATGAACATATTATTGGGTCAGCTGTCAGGCCTGTCCTGATGGGAGACATCGGCCCATTACTGTGTCCATTATGGATGAACCTTTAATGGGCCAACACATTAGAGAGGACATGACTTCCAATTACAACCATTTTACCCTCTGAGTCCCTAATGTGTAAGTCGTGCTTAAATCTCTGGCCGTTTCACTGCCCTCTATCAGAGTCCTGTCAGGGTGATGATGATGGATGACGTCTGGACTGTCGCTTTCCATCCATGCATTTAATATTTTTTAATGCAGGGAACCATAAACTTTTTCATCAGTTCCTCTGTTGTTGTCACAGTAGTAAGGAATAATCTTTCTCTTTTGAGTCATGATTAGGGCAGGTAACGAAGATGATTTAAGTTTTTAAAGGCTTTCATTTCTGTTGAACCACCTGTGATTGTAACTGAGCACAGGTGCTTCTTTCAGCTTTCAGCGGTGGAAGAAAGACACATAAAAGTAGAGAATTAAGCTATTGAATGCTTGTGTGTGCATGAGCACAGGCCCAGAGACGAGCTTTAACATGCAAAACACCGCGTGAATCACCCGAGCACAGTCACAGATATTTCACTCCTATCACTGTTTCGCTCAATCTGCCTGCTATTTATTTTCAATTCTCGTTTCTTCCACAGGAACCGAAGGCGTCCCATCAGAACGGCGTCCGTGCTTCGGTGGTTTCGCCTGCGCTCGTGGGACGGTCCTGGAGGTTTGATAGTGATAAACTCAAGCTGCTGTCATTGGGACTTGCTCTAGCTGCTGTAATCGTGGCTCTTTTGATTGACAAGCTCCACTGACGGCGTAAAGTCAACACAACGTGACGTACGAGGCCTTATAGTGTGACCCGAAAACTTAAACCAGCACTCGAATATAATATCTTGTGTTTAAAGGTCAAATATGTATAAATGAGGCTGGACGGTTTGGGACATTTTAGTTTTTAACTGCTAATTAAAGACTTGTTTAAATTTTAAAGGTTGAAACTTGTTTTTCTTTCCAGTGACAGCATCCATTGTGACGTTTTTGTGTTCTTTTTTTGGTCAAGTACTTTTTTTTGGTTTGTTTGTTTGTTTGCAGAAATTGAAGCCTCTTTGCCTACGAACAAGGACAGCTTGAATGCGTCTTTGGCTTTCTGTTCATTTTCAATCCCAGCAGTCATTCATTCTCAGGCCAGGTGTCTCACTGTTGGCTTTGGGCTAAGAGCAACAGACTCTTCCCGTCTTTGTTCCCAGCATAAAGCACGTCTAATAAATGAGACTCCACACTCTCAGCTCCGTCTCCTGGGTTGTATTTCTGGAATGTTTTCTTAGGGTTTTTAGCATGAGGAGGTCAGGCGCTTTGTTTTGTACTCTTTGTCAAGCTACAGTGTGCTTTTGACCATAGTCAGAGTACTGTGTGATATCATCTGTGTTCTTATATGCCAGATTAATTGAAAATACAGTACTGTTGTTGACAGGATGGAGTGTATATAGAAGCCATGTATACGTTGTGCTCAGATATTAAGGGAATACGGGGCAGTAACTATAAACATTATCCCAAACCCTCATAAACGATTCTATATACTGCTATGTTCATTCATTAGTCTTGTTGCCCCCAAAAGCCTGCATGTCTTTATGGTCCAGTGTACAATGTATAGACGCATGCTGACATTTCCTCGCCACAGGAACAGTCTCGTTTTGTTGTTTATGTGTTCTTCAAACATTTCTTCATTGGAGGCTTTGTCAAAACATCTCAGATGAGCTAGTAGCTCTCCAGCAGTCGGCTCCACACGGGTTCCTGGCCCAGCGAGTCTCTCCTGAAATCCCCCACGCTGCCGTCTCTGGCTTCTGCTGAGCGATCTGTGTGGGCGTTTTGGAGTCAGCTCTGTCTACACGAGCGTGTGCAGTGATGGGACACGCGTAACCTTAAGCAAGTGGAGATCCCTGGGTGCGATCTCAGTGTCGACTGAAGCCTTAGCGGAGCTGACGCCGGTCCGCTGGGATGAAGTCAACGCTCCTGGTGTGCCGCGCTCTCCCAGCATCCCTGGAGGATCTCCTGCCTCCTCGGAGAGCCTGAACAGCGTGGATGAGAAGAGACCGCGCTGACCTCCACACCGTGGAAATGCCAGTGTGTGTCTCTCCGAGCCTGGAGACGGAGATCAAAGAAGAGCGCTGCTTTCCTCAGGGACTCTGGATTGTTTTGAGATGCTAGAAATGAGCTTTTCTCCAGTTTGTTCTTGTAATTAAGTCAGTAAGGAATGAACAATCACTTACATTCATTGCCTTAATGTGTTTTGTTTGCTGCGTGCACACTATGATTTTATGATCTAAGGCTACTTTTGTAAATCCTAAATGATTCCTCTTCCCAATTGTAGTGTTTGATGACTAGTTTGATATGTTCACAAACACCACTGCAATCAATGATTTTTATTTTTGTTAGTCAACAGCAAACTACCCTTCACTCCACATTCATGGTCTTCATTCCCCCATTTTTCTTTTCAATGCGAACCATGATTGAAATTAGCACTAGATATTGTTTTTGTTTGTGCTACAACTTCCTATTTTTGTTGTTAAGTGTTTAGGGATATAGAAAATACACACAAAGACAAAAGTAATAAAGAAAAAAAAATGTTAAATGAAAAGTGGATTAATGCATCACAGGAACCAGAAACAATTATCTGAAATTTTTTATTAAGCATAATGTCCACCATTACGCAACACTCCAGTGCTCTTTACACTCCCATCATTTTCGTATCTTTACAGTAGGCTGAGTGTGTGTGATTGGTTCTGAAGAAAAGTTGTTAGGGTTTTGACCGGGCGGAAGACTTCAAGGTAGATAACACCATTTTAATTCCTTGCGTGAATATGGCTTTCCATCACAGAATGCGTCACAGATTAAAGAAACTCCAGTCATGTTTTCTTGCCAGTGTCTGGTTTAATGAGTGCTGATTTGTCTGACTGTAATCCCACACAGCTGCATGCCTTTTTGCTAAATCGTATTTGTACAATCTCAGTAAAGACATACAAAACTCGTACAGTTACTTTTTTAAAACTAACATTACTTTTGTAAAGTAATGCATTTTTCAAAAAAGTAATTACTTTTTCCCGTTTATTTCCTGTCCCCGTGTTGAGAAATCAGAAGATCCGAGGCATTGTGTGTAAAAACAGTGTAGCTCTAGACTAAATGTGAATGTGCATTAATTTATCTCACTTGAAAAAAAAATTATTTAGCATTCATCAAAATGAATTAAAACAGTGAAATGCAAAAAATGACGCAAACCTGCAATAATTAAATGTTCATATAAATGTATCTAATCCCATTTTATTTGCAGCTGTTTTTGCTGCTGACCTTTGATGATCCAATTTAACCATACTATTGAGCAAAAATGGCTAACAATTGTGCTTCACTGTTTTTTTGCTGAAGAGTATTGAACCACCTTTTACTGCATTCTACTGTACAGGTGTGAATTCTAGATGTGACTCTCGTGACTTTTTGTTTTCAGGTCATGTGGGTATGTAAAACCAATCGTCTGTTTTCTTTCAACAGGTTGCTTTTTTAGAGATGAAGCGATTTTTTAAATCTATTGCATACTTTAGTCAAATCCGTCACAAGACAAACACTCACTTTTATGCATTTGTCAGACACTTTAGTATCATACAGTACTGTGCAAAGGTTTTAGGCAGGTGTGAAAAAATGCTTGCTTTCAGAAATGTAGACAGTGATTGTTTATTTTTGTCAATTTACAAAATGCAAAGTCAATGGACAAAAGAAAAATCTAAATAAAATCAATAGTTGGCGTTACTAACTTTTTGCCTTCAAACCAGCATCAATTCCTGTGGGTACACTTGCACAAAGTCATGGATTTTGTAGGATTATAGTCAGGTGTATGATCAACCAAACAGGTGCTAATGATCATCAATGTCACATGTAGGTTGAAAATCAGTCATGAACTGAAACAGAAACAGCTGTGTAGGAGACTTAAAACTAGGTCAGGAACAGACAAACTCTGCTACCGAGGTGAGGTTGTGAGCACAGCAACAAGACCCAATGTAGTTATACTGCTTCAACAACGTCTCTCCCAGACAAAGATTTCAAAGCAGACTCAGGGTTCAAACTCTTTTGAAGAAGCACAAAGAAACGGGCAACACATCAAGCTTATTACACTTCGAAATCGGAAGATGTCCAGCTGTGCCATCAGCTCAGAACTGACAGAAACCAGCGGGACCCAGATACACCAATCTACTGCCCGGAGAAGTCTGGCCAGAAGTGGTCTTCATGGAAGAGTTGCAGCCAAAAATCTATACCTCTGACGTGGAAACAAGGCCAAGCGACTCAAGTATGCACGCAAACATAGGAACTGGGGTCAGAAAATGGCAGCAGGTGCTCTGGACTGATGAGTCAAACGTTGAAATATTTGTCTGTAGGACTGGAAAACGGGACAATAATGAGTGTCTGCAGGAAACAGTGAAGCATGCTGGAGGTTCCTTGAACGTTTGGGGCTGCATTGGAGATTTGGGCAGGATTAATAGTGTGCTCAATGCTGAGAAATACAGGCAGATACTTATCCATCTTGAAATGCCATCAGGGAGACAATTTTATTCTGCAGCAGGACAGCGACCCCAAATATACAATGATTTAGATTTCTCTTTTGTTCCTTCACTGCATTTTGTTCATTTATGAAAAAAAAAGTTTAACACTTCCATTTCTGAAAGCATTCATTTCCAGCATTTTTCACACCCGCCTAAAACTTTTGAATTAATATGCAATTTAGTGAAGCAGGTGACTTTCCAGTGACTTGTAAACAAACACTCAGCGGTCCTCCATGCACACGGTCCGTTGTGGCTGCCTCCGGTCTTTCATTGTGTTGTTTAATTGGCAGAATCACAGATGAACTGGTTTCTTAAAGACGAGAGGGCAAGGGCTCTGATGCCGGCGTGTGCGTGAATATAGAAACAGCAATCGTCCGCAGTAAACACAGCCAAAGGGGAGTTGTTCAGCTCCGGCAGGACCAATCCAGCTATAGAAGACACACATGCATATGCATAAAGCATTAGTCTGGAGCCAATCTCTCGCTCTGACCCATGATTCAGTGCAGGAGTGCTGCCAGCTCACTGTTTATTGAAGGTGTTGAAAGTTCAGTGCCTCAAATAGCTTTGTGAGGAGAGCTGCTGTCAGTTCAGCCTGAGGGAGCTTCGGCTCATAAACACACGTGTTTTATGTATGATCTTTTCCTTTTGTGCTTATTGAAGTCTATTATATTGAATCACTCAACGGTCATCAGTGAGAGCTCTATCTCTCTCGCTCAGCTGTTATTGAACACCACGGAGAAACAACATTCAATTTAGTGCAGCTCTGTACACTTGATTTCAGGGTTATTATCATGAGCGCAAACCTTCAAAAACATTTCCTTTACTTAAAATAACATAAAGAAATTTAAACTTAATCATTGGCCAGTTGCCAAGGCAACATTTTTCATGTTCATTTAGCAAAACAACAAACTAAAATATGAAATCAAATAAAAATACTTCATAAAACTTTCTGTATGCATATTAGAGCTGCATGATTAATCGTTAAAAGATCATGATCTCGATTCAAGCACCCATGAGATCTAATGCCTAGATGATAATGATTCACCTGCATCTATTAAACTTTGGAGAAAGTCGTAACATTCAGATCTGACCGGTTTCAGATCAGAGCCCTTACCATGTTTAGACTTCACCAACAGTCCTTTTAACTACACAGTATTATTTCTCTCTTACAGGCAGTAATATTAATACACAAATACTGAGATTAAAGTTTATAGTTCAGATCCATCATAAAGACATTTTCAACTTCAAACTGTTGCTTCTTTCAAAAATAAAATTCTTCCTGCAGTGAAAAAGTGTTCTGGTCTGAATCAGGAGCAGGGTTTACAAGCCAAAAAACAAAAATATGACTGGATTGTGATATGAGAGGCAACAAGACATGGTTTTTTGAATAAACAAGGAGGATGCATTGTTATGGATTAAGGATTTATATTTAAATTAATGCTGGATTAGTTTCATCTTTTGTGTTCCCCAGATGTTAAGTGATGGACTGGGGTGCTGTGGATTGTGATGTTTTTATTAGCTGTTTGGACTCATCTGATGGCACCCATTCACATCCATTGCTAAGACAGTGATGCTGATACAAAACTAGTGAAGAAATTTAAAAGTAATTTTAGGGTGAACCATTTCTGTATTTCAGCATATTACACTGATCAACACAACCCTGAAAAGTGTACTGTCAAATGAGACAATAAATGAAACAAGGGATTAAGGAACAGTGCAAATTAATTTCATTTCACACCACAAGCTTCAGTGACATGGTGTTTTGAGTTAAAGACGTTATTCTGTTGTAACGGGGAAGTGAGAATCATGTGGGTTTGGTGCACTCTTGACTTTCATGTAAATAAGGTCTGAATATTTCATTTCTACCCTAAATAGCGTCTTTGTTGTTGACACAGTGCCCTCTGTCAGCGTCAGTAATCCCAAATGAACCGCTCTGAGACACATTTGTCAGAATGAAAATGAAAAACATTTTCATCAAAACTGTGAAGACGGTTTGAAAACCACAGTCTGAACGACATGTTCGGTAGAGGTACACCTCACATTAAATCCCTTCAAGAGTCTCAGTATTTCAGACTGTGCTGAAGCGCCGCTGCTTCTGTCGCGATGTTATTTTAGTCAGACCCAGGGAAATAAGCTGGCAGGGTTTTCATGAACTTAGGGAGTGTGTGTAGTGCTTTTTATCCTCCGTTTCAGCTGGGTGGCCATTGTTTCTTGGACTGGAGCGTCTCGCTGCTTTATCTAATCCACACACACACACACACACACTTCTGCTGCTGCAGTGCAAGCTGGGAGTTTGCGAGCGCTCCTGGCGAGTCGCTTGGACTCTTGCCAGCATTGCTTGTGTTGAGGCTTATGCCTTTGACTTTGAGCGATTGAGGGTATTTGAATACGTTGGGGAGGGACCTAAATAAATATTTAGTCTGTCAACACAGTTGCTCATAACCGCTCTGAGTGACGCACACCTGAACATCCAAACATCAGAGAAACAACAGCTTGCTCCTTCATTTAAAGCTGCGTTAAGCGTCTTTTCATGCTAATCTCACTGATAACTATGTTGTTGCAATGAATGAGAAAAAGGCCTTGCAGTGCAGAACAAGTATGTAAAAACATCTTTAGAGCCCAATCAGAGGAGCAGAACTCAAGTCACCTTTCATTCCTCAGATATGACTTTTAAAGTGCCTCTATTATATTTTCATGTAATGTAGCTGTATGTGAATGTAAATGATTTGCAAAGCTGTAAATCTAAAAGTGCACAATAAAGTCACGAAGTAAAGAATCGACTCTATACAGCCTAAACGAGTCGTTAGTTATTCAAATCCCAGTTCTGTGACTGCTACACGTCATGGTGTAACATTTGCATGTGTTCTGTGTTGGTCGGCAACTAATAACTTGACCCCGCCCACAAACAAATCATTTTACTAACAACTGCTGTACAGTGTAGACCAATCACAACAGACTGGGCCATCTGACCAATCAGAACAGAGTAGGCTCACAGAGAGGAGGGGTTTAGAGAGACTGAATCTTATAACTGCTTTGAATGAATCATTTGAGAATCGCTGAAAAATGAGGTGAACAAAAGCATTTTTTTGCTGCTGTCATTTAATCAAGGTGCCGTCCACAGCGTCTCCAACGATTATTATGGAGCGAGTCTCTTCCTCCCAGTTTGAAAGGTGAATGATGACAGTGGAAACAGTCCCATCACTTGGACTTCCTCTGAGCGCTGGGACCTTTGACCCAAGCATTTTAAACAAAAGCAATTATGCTCCTGCTGGCCAGTTTTATCACGGCAGGAAAGATGGACCAAAAATAATCACATGTGAGCAGGGGAGACGTGGCGCCTAACATTTGCTTTCTTTCAGCAGAAGAAATTATGTACAGTTTAAGTCAAAAGTTTGCATACGCCTCGCAGAATCTGCTAAATGTGAATCATTTTACTAAAATAAGAGGGATATAAAAAAAATACATGTTTATTTAGTACTGACCTGAATAAGATATTTCACTTAAAAGATGTTTGCATGTAGTCCACAAGCTGATCAAATAACCCTGTTCAAAAGTTTTCACCCCCTTTATTCTTAATACTGAGCTACTTTGTAGCTAGATTAGTGACTTCCCCACCCCTTTTGAGACTTTTTCAAAGGTTTAGGGACAAATATAGCAACTTCTAGGACAAACCTCATGGATATAATTTTTTTATTTATGTACTTATTTATGTATCATGGAGTCATGGGGCCTTGAAATCATAAAGGTGGAAAACCCCGCTTTAAGATCAGAATATCAAGTTAAGTCAGAGAGTTTACCTCAAATCAGAGCAAATATATTATATTTGCTGTTAATCAACAACCTAGAGATGATCTAGATAATTTTAATAATACACTCAGTTTGAAGACTAAATTCTGAGGACTGAATAGAATAAATATTGGGTACTCTTCTTTTTCAGAAACAGTAGCACAAATTTTTCTTAGACCACGAGAACAATCGACTGAACTTTGATTGGTATAATGCATTTAAAGTGTGAGGACCCCTTATTCCCCTTCTGTACCTGAATTTATGTCTCAAACTCAGCATGCTCTTTCTGCTCACAGAAGCTTCCCAAGCCAAGAGTTCCTCTAAACACAGGTGAGTCGGTCTGGAAGAGATGGGATAGATGAGCACAGCCGTGTTTATTCTCTGTGAAAGTGAGCCATCTAATTACAGCTGACGTACGGCCCAGCAGCGCTCAGCCCTACATCCTCATCTGCTGTAATGACCGACAACTTCCACTAATTGAAGATAAGTTACACTATTTGGAGTGGTGTAATGATGTTACTGAGCCATAACGGGACACAAAATGAAATGGATGTGGATAGTGAGCGATGGTTATTCTGCTCTCCAGCCAGATGAGTGCAGCTAATTAGCTTTGTCCTCCATCCCTCAGCCTGTGTTTAATTTAGCAAAGAGTTACCAATCATGAGATGAACGAGCAACCCGGCTTTAAGATGCAAACAAGAAACTGTCCCATGAAGTGGCTGGAACCTCAGGAGTTGAGACACCCTTAAAGTTGAAAGATTCCACAGCAGATCTTTGCAGAGATGGCATAAGAACCATTTTGTTTCCCTGTTAAGTTCCTCTTAGCGTGGAACCACATTTTCTTAGTGTGAAGAACAGCATAACATCTAAAGTACATTTTTTCCTGCTTTAAAAATGCATTTTCCGTAGACAAAAACTGTTCTTCATAGAACCATCAACGCCAGTAAAGAATCATTTATTTCTAAGAGTGCCCAATCAGTGATCAAATGGTCTAAGGTCAAATGTTCATTATAAGTTTATTTCTGATGAACGTCATCTTCAGTGTGTTTTAGTGAAGTATTCCCAGTAATGATGTCTTTCCAGTACCATTTTTCCCTCATCAGACCGATGCTTTCTACTGAAGCTCCTGGTCCATCACAGGACAGTACATGCTGGCAGCTTTCTAAACGTTATTCTTATCTTCGCCATGAAGACACGCGCTCCATTAAAGAAGCTGCATCATTATCATCACTGCTAATTAGCTTCTGTTGAGCACTGTGTTTTATTCTTGTTGGCGCTCTTTGTGGGGGGCGTCTATTGACAGGTCTCCGAGCAGGGGGTCCTACGTATGAAACGCTATTAAAGATGTTTATGAAGCTGCCTCCGAGCGAGAGGAGGAGAGCGAAACACAACAGATAGAGATGAGGAGAAGAGGAAGTCGATGCACACCCTGAAGAGATATTCCTCTTATTCTGTGTGCTGCAGAAAGCGTCCCCTGACAGCTCCAGTTAATTCAGTGTCAGCCGCGACTCCTACACACACAGCGAGAGCAACTCGGGAAGAAAAACACAAACTGTTGGAGCACAGAGGCAGACACACAGGGCGGTGAGAGAGACGGAGGATTCATAAAGGGCAGTGCTGACAGAATCTGAAGATGTCTGTTACCCACAATCCTCCAGTGCTGGCTACAGAAGCAATTACAATTTCACAGGTTGGAATTAAAATCCCCTGCGCTATGTGATAGAGTAACACGGGCTGTCAAAGTGATTTCAAGCTGTTTATCTCCTACTGTGTTAAGACCAAAAACTGATTCCTAGAGCGAATGTCATTTTTTTCACCCACTCAATCTTTGAAAAAGAGGAATTTGAATTTTAATTAGCAGGAAGGTAAAAGCGGTGCATATTGTGATGATACAGCAGAAGATGCTGTGCAGAAATCCTCTTTTTCCATAAGTTGATGCAAACGTTTCTAGGTCACACAGTATCTATAAAGAGAAGTATCAGAGGATTACACGTCTCCAGAGGGAAGAGTTTCTCATTCAGACTTTTTCTGTCTTCCCGTTTTGGTGTCTGGAGTTCCTCTAGTTTCTGTCCATGTGTTGTAATGTAAAACAGCATTATTTATTCTACAGCTGTGCTTAAAAACAATGCCTGTTCACTAATTTAAAAAACTATTGTTTCTTAGTCTGAAGAATTTTAATAGCAATAAATAATAGCTCTACAGCAGAAATCTTCTGATGTTCTTACAAATTAGCAAGTGTTTGGAATCTTGCAGCTTTGCAAGCTAATAAAAATGTCCATGTCCTAAGTGTGTGCATAGTGCAGTGTTACACTGTGTCATAGAGCTGCTTTGTCATTGCGTATTCTTTTGACATCTCTGTAAATGTCTGTTGTGCATTTCAGATAGTGATCCTACAGATTTGAGTAATGAAAGATGCATGCAGCACCAACGTTGTCTGTGTTCAGGATCTGCTGACCTGTGTGTGCTTATTCTTGCACTTCTGCAATATTAATGTGTGTGATTTGTGGCTCTGAAGTCATTTAAGGTGAAAGTGTTTAAGGCAAATTGAATGGAATGGCTCATTCATGATTTCTGTCAGCTTTAGTGTGTGTCACTGGAAGAGAAGAGTGCTTCTTCACATCTCTCCCCTGTGTCATCTTCTTTCTCTCCTCTTGTCCCGCTCTAGCAGAAGAGGTTAATCTCCCCGGCCTTTCACCGCTCTCTTGATCTGGCCAGAGACCCTCTCCTGCCCCCGAGACACAGTCAAATCAGGTTGGTCATGGATTCAGCCTTTGATTCGGTGCCAGGACATTCTCCAGAGCAAACCAGGAGACCCCGAGCACCGTGAGCCAGTCTTCAAATCCTTGCTCTCTTCAGTGCACCCGATAACAGAGCTCCAATTGCCCATGTGAGAGAAGCCTGCTAACTAGGGATCCAGACTAAATACAGTATCTCTGCTGTCCAGGTCCACCTCAGCCACGGCAGAAGAAAACTCTGGCAGCACAAACAATTATCAATGCCGGCTTCCATCTAGCGGGAGAGAGATATTGATTTTACAGGTGCCACAGATTCTGCCCGGCAGGGAGTTAATAGGTCAGAACGTGCCTCTGAGAATCTTCTGTGCATCCGTCCTAAACGGCTTCAAGCCTCTGGAGACTGAGATGTCTAGCCGTTCTTCCTTTATTGCAGTTCTTTCCTGTTGAATTAGAGTGTCTTTCACGTGTTTGGATGGGTTGAGTATTTGCATGGTCTCACATGAACACAAGCTGACGTTATGTTTTTGCATGCCCGCCTTGATAACAGGAATGTTGCAGTTCCCTCCTGTTTTCCATATGAACTCCAACTGAAAACAAAGACCCGGCTTCCCGCGCGGATCAGTTGGAGGCAGTCGATACGGGCCGCAGCTGCTCCTGCTGTTGGCCGTTATGAACGAGCTCGAGGGCTCTCTCAGAAAGGAGTGTGTGCTGTAAGATGCTGACAGTGAGTTTCTGCAGGCAGGAGACCAGACTCCTCAGCTCAGTCAGGTCAGCGTCTTGGCTCTGGAGTTACTGTTGGGTTTGCGGATTGATTCCTGAGCCACTGTCTTGGCTGCAGGAGTTGGACTGCAATGAAAATGTGAGGAGCATGAGTTGGAGTCGTTGATCGCGGCTGCAGGGCTTGTGTTTGACCTGCTCCAGCAGTTTTTGTCTCTCACACAGCTGTGCTCACTTGCTCTTGTCTTCAGCCAGTCTTTATGTTTTAACTAAAACGGCCTTTACATTCTGTCCATGTTTCATAATGTCATTTTCATTCATTTTAGTTTCTTGGGGTTTTTTTAGATGAAAATTTGTAGTTGATGGGAAAGTAAAGCCAAAAACCCTGTATTTATGTATTAAATTATGTAATCAAAACACTGTTCTTTAGTTATTCATTTTTCATATTTTTGTGCATTTTTACAGAAAAGAGTTTTCACGGGGAAATACATTCTGACTAGTGTGGTTTAGATTAAGGTCATTTGTGCATTGGCTAATTAAAGTCATGTAGAATGCATTTGGTGATTTTAATTAACTCACTATTGAAGTGTTTCTGTTACCAGTGTCCATTCATGTTCAATTTCAATGTCAATGTCTGACATTATTATAATTGGATTATAAGAAAAGATCATCTTTATGAAGTGATTTGTTTTACAGTGTTCTGTTTGTACTTGTCATATTCTATCAACAATATATTAGAATGCCATAGTACCGACTTTGTTAACCTTTGTTGGGATTTCACTGGAGAAATGAACAATGACCTAGAACACTGTTTTTCTGGTCAGACGCTAGCCAACAAAAGCTTGTTAGTGATGCACGGATAACCAAACTAAAGCAGCAGCAGTTCTTTAAAAAAAAAACAGATATAAGACAATATACTTGATGATACTCTTAATGAGACCATGAGGAACAGAAGTACATGACGTCCAGTATGCTTTGCTGCATGTCGCGTCAAATTTTCCTATATTTTGTTCACTGGAAAAACCGTTTCAGTGTGACAACTGAATGACGGACAAGCAGATGCACAACATTACAATACATTGAACAGGATCTAATTTTATCCCTCAAAGCCTCTTTACATTTCACATCACCCTGGCTTTTGTAGCGACTAAACGATTCAACAAACTAATAATTTCTCAATTATTAAGATTGTTAACATCTGTACTATCACCACTGGTCTCTTAATGAGTGTGTTTCTATAGTCTTTGGAGGAGGAAGAGTACGTTCTTTTAGCGTCTCCCTGCTCCTAATCTCTTCTTACTCTCAGAGGTGTGCTGGCCGATTGATGAAGGTCCCTCTCAGCAGATGCTCAGGGGCCTCCTCCGTGTTCTCTGCTGTGCTGTGGATTGATTTTATATGCTGTGCTCTTCAGCCTCTTGCGTGATGGATGTAATCAAGACTGGAGGCGAGAGGCCCCGAATCATTGTCTGGCAGGAGGGCACGGGGCCAGAGGAAGGGGCACGGTTGCCAGGGGCCCCGTCAGCTGCGCTTTGATTAAAAAGGGGCTCCTCAGTGGAGCTGTGAAGCAGCGGGGGTCCGGACCGTCCCACTGCGGTCACCCATCGCTGATTAGCCACAGATCAAGCACAAGCAGAGTGATCAGAGACCAGAGTGTGGGAGGGAACGAGCGAACCACGGCGTTGCATTCGCATTGCATCAGCTCGCAGTAACGAGATCGGGAGCTGTCAGTTTTAGACGGGCTAATGGCTTTTGCGGACTGTCAGAGCGGATGATAATGCCTTTTGGCCTCTGACATTCTCCAGACTTGTTCGGCTGTCGCATTACTGCGAACGCTCCCTTTTCGAGCGGCAGCTGATCAACACTCCTAGATTCTGACGTCTCTCCAGAGTCCTCTCAAAGGCCAGGAACGCTAAATAATGTTAATTAATGGAGAGGAGCAAGACATGTCCTTTCATGGCGAGAAATGTCAGAGCCGTAAACAGACTGATGTGTCACGACTGGACAGATTAACAACAGTTACGTCCCAACGCTTGTTTGTTTTGAGTCACTTCCTCCTGCTGAACTAAACATGTAACTTGAGAACATCATCGATTTTAGAGAAAAAGCGATTTGTCTGCATGGCAAGGGATATGTTGTTGATGTAATGGCTGATATGTGGGTGTTTGGAGCTGTGTTTTGTTTTTGTTTTTGTTACTCTCTCTATTTCTTCGTATTGCACTAGTGTTAGGCTCTGAGCCCAAGCAATTACAGTAAAAGATTGCGGTATAACGGCATTACAGCAGCTGCTCAGAGTCTCTGCTGTCACACGCTAGTTTAGCAAGATGTGGGAAGAAGTTTTCACAGTTTCACTGAACGTTAAAACCTTGTTAAGTTTGAATCACTGTGGTGTTTTGTGGAAAGAAAAAAAGGACAGTACACTCCACACAGCATAACGCTTCTGTCTCGCCACATAGACATCTAAGAAGCTCTGCGTTTGAGATTACAAAAGATGTAAAGCCTGTATTTTTGAAGACTGAGACAGAAGCAGGTCTCTGATCAACACTGCCTTGGATGAATCCCTGCTGCTGAAGACCAAGTGTTGCTGTCCAAAGAGAATGCCTGATTGCTTTATATTTGTGCATGAAGTGAATATTATCTGTGCTGTTTTGGCTTTTCAGTGAGATTTATTCTTGGAGTAACACGCTTCAGTGGATCTCTGGCTGTTTTTTTTAGTTGAGGATGGAGTCTTTCTGACAAACACACAGGGTTTTTGTCCATTACAGATTCTGCTGAAGAGGCAACTTCCATCTCAAAGACATTCTGATGAAAGGACAGGTATGCTGTCAGTCAGAGCTGCAAACATGCATCTTTCTTTGTGTTTTTCATTTTAATCTTGCCTCAGAAGCGGTCGGTGTGAGTTTCCCCGGGACTCGAGCTGTCTGAGAGGCTGTAATGAGTGGCGTTGGTACTGAACCTTTCTTCCAGACGTCTCCCGGCCTCAGCCCACTCACACATCAATGGGACTCACGTCTGCTGCTGTACAAGGCGCTGTAGCCGAGGTTTTCTAGGACTCTGATATTCCATATTGACTGATCGGTCTGTCGCTGTGAACTTTGCTCCCGTGTTACTGATATGATGGGTAGGTTCAATTCGATTTTGACGTATTGATTTAGCGTCTTTTTCTTGCCGCGTCTCGTGGGGCGGGTTACGTGTCCTGACGTTGGGATCTCGGTCCATTTGAGGCCAGAGGAACGCTTTTATTTCGACTGTGTTGATCTGTCATTTTTTGATGTAGTACAGCACAAGTTCACCAGTCTATTTGCACTTTTTTTTCACAGCAAACTGCCACGCTCCCCACACAGCGTGAAATCATTGATAGCTAATTATAAATCTAATTGGATGTGACAGAAAAACAATGGCCTTTCGATCCTCTCACTAGCAGAAATGTGCCTTGTCCTGTGATAATTAACCCTCGATGTGGTTCTGGGTGCTAGATTCACTGGAACTTCTTCAGTAAAACTGACACAGAGATCAGATCCTCCTTCTACATTAATATGAGTTTCAACTAATATGCATCACAGATGTGTTTCTATCAAATATTTTAGAACAAAAGTTTGTGTAATTTAATTAGAATTTAATGCAGTTGTCTTATAATATTAATTTGACTGGCTTTAGCTGTTTCAAATAAAAAGTGAAACAGATCAAATGAAGCACCTTTCATTAATTACCATTTAAACGCTTGAGGTCAGCGGGTCAGTGAGAGCAATACATTTCATTTGATCAATAAATTAATGCTTTTATTCATCAGTGACGCATTTAATTTCTCAAACAGTAGAGACATGTATAATTTTACAATGTCTGTTTCAAACAAATACATTTTTTTACTTTCTATTCATCTGTAAATACTGAAAAATAAAATGTCACAGTTTCCATAAAAATATTCAGTAGCACTGTTTTCAACATTATAACTAGTGTATTTTTATGGTTGAGTATTATTATAGTCGTTATCATTATAGGTATTTATTATGTAAACAAGCGTTTGGTGGCAAAAACGTTGTATTCTGGTCTGTACGGAAATAACAAAAATGTTGAATGTGATCAGCCTGAAACGCACTGTGTGATGGCATGGAGTTATTCCTCATCTTTTGCTGTCATGATCCAGTATCCATTTTTTTTTATCAGTTAAAAACTCTCTCTCACACAGACACACACACAAAGACACACACACACACACACACACACACAAAGACACACTTACTTTGCAACATCTGCTCTCTCTCACTCTCACTCACTCACACACACACACACACACACACACACACACACTCTATCTAAAGTAAAGCCTGTTTCCATAGTGACCTGCTGTATGAGTTTCCATAACTACAGGCACCTGTGTCTAATCGATAATGCTAATATTTATAGTGGAAAGCCTGTTCTGATGGTGCTTCATTCCATTTGTTCCTGACAGTGTGCGTCTGATCTGCTGTAACATTCACACGGACAGATGGCCATCGATCTGTTAGTTAACCACCAAATTAATCTTCTGTTTTATATACAACGGCTTCATCATATCTGATAGAACTAGTGTTTACTGAGTGACAGAAAGCGTAGACTTTACCTGGAACTGCCAGAATGCACTTGATACAGATCTGAATGTCAACACAGAGACACACACACACACACTCACACACACACACACACACAAACACACCCGGGGCCGTCACACACCTGCTGTTTTGATTGAAACACTCTTGCACTGGTGGGATACGGGGAGGCTGGTTAACCAGTAGCATGAACCCGGTCATCTGGTTAAAGTGTGCTGCCAGTACAAACAGAGTTTTGTTTTATGGTTCTTTATTTGATCTTCAGGGTTTCAGCAGCAGACCCAGGGCTCCGAGGGGACGGGTGGTTAGCGTGGACAGGCGCTGGTAATCTCTGGGGTTTTGGGTCAGTGTCCCGCAGCTGCCCTGTAATACCCACACAAAGAAAGCCTTGTTCTGAGCTCTAAGCCACGGCCGCAAACAGCACACACTTTACACTCACCTCAGATAGGAAGAGTCCTTTCAGATGAAGAACGTGTTCTCCAACTCCTTTGCTAAACGTTCAATACTTAAAAGATAAACAAAAAGACACCACGGATAACTCCTTTTCTTTCAGAATCTGAGGTGCAGAAAATATTCCAAGGCTTTTTTTTCTGGTACTTCTGTGCTCAAAAAAAGAAAGATAATTTTCAGATTAACAGTGGCAATGTTAATTAGTTTAATTACAGTGTTTAATATTAATATACTCTATTAATGCAGATGATATAGTAAATAATAATGCTAAATTACATTTCTAACAACATTTGCTTGAATTAATTAAAACAAATATCATTGCAATAACAAAAATCCATAATTACATACAAAAATATATTACAAATCTTTTCTTGTCATTTGTCATTACAGTCTTTTGACAAAATATCATTATTCAATAGTTACTCTTTATTTTGATAGTCCACTTTAGACATTCTACTAACTATAAGTAACTTTGTAACTAATGTACATTAACTACATGTCAACTAACTGATTAATTACTTCACTTCTACATGTGTACTAACTCAGAGTAGACTGTTAGTGTTAGTAGAATAAGGTTCTGATAGTCAGTATGTAGTATGTTGTGGAGTCATGTTAGAATATAGTAAGATATTAATATATATATATATATATATATATATATATATATATATATATATATATATATATACTGTATATATTGAAGAAATTAATTAAATTGAGAAATATGACGCCATCTTACATCTTGACTGTTAGCTTCTTTTATTTAGTTTGATTTTAAATTGTCTTATGTCATCTTGAGGCCCCTAGTGGGCCCCAGACTCCAGACTGAGAACCCGAGCTCTAGATCACAGTAAAGTCCTAAAGGCTTGTTTCAGTATTCAGTCACAGCGCAGCGGCTCTACAGCCATGTAAAGTCTTTGTGTGGTAATTGTAAATGTTTTTTTCTTGTCTTGCAGAACACCAGGCACATAAGTGAGTGATTAATTACAAAGCAAGCACAAGAAACATGATTGGCTCTGATTGGTCAGCTGGCTGAGTGTGCTGTGATTGGCTAAACTGCCTCTAGCGCGTGTCTAAATGTCCCGCCCTCAGTTTGAGCGTGATTGAGACGCAGAGGATCCCACAGAACCTGCGCAGGAACGGCTCTTAATGATTGTGTACACTTTTCGATACGCTGTCGTTTGTGAAAGCCACTGCTTCTGCTGGCTTTTAATGTTTTAATAGATTTAGATGTGAATACACTTTTTCATGCACCCTTTGCTTTGACCCACGTCAGCAGATCTAACTGTAGTTTACTCAAACTGAAGATCTGTGGAGGACAGCGGGGCTCACCGTATGAAATCTCCTGGAAAGCCTCTCTTTGCGCTTCACGCATCTGCAGTGAGGACTACAGCTCAATTAAACCTCCTGCGTCTGGGTCTAAGTGATTGAAGAGTTAGTATAAGGAGGGATCCTATAGCACTCTTTCATACAGCATTACCCTCTGACGGCGTTATGAATCAAATTTATGTGCTGGAGAAAATCTCCTCCCTCCTGATCACAACGAGTCCGGCCTGCCTTGATGAACTCCGCTTCTCAGAAGCCATTGTTTCATTTCCTCGTTAAAGATATTGTTAGCACATAATTAGCTCGCTTTAGCGCTCGTTCGCCTCATTATACCATCTATTAGATCTTCACAACTCTGTAATCAGGATCTTCGAATAATATATTTGATTCTCCGTCTATGCAATTATCTATTACTATATTACTAAGTATATTACCTATTACTTTCTATGATCTGCTGACCTCACTGCTCCCGTCCTGCCGTCTGCAACCGCCGTTAATTACTCTCGAGCCTAGACGAGTTTTCTTTGAGGAACACAATCTTACAGCTAATTACCCCTAATGCAACTGATCATTAACCGATCAAAGGCGGTTTAAGGGTGTGTTTGTTAATCAAGCGTGTTGGTTAATTGGAATAAAGCTCAGAGAGCAGCAAAACCTCTCATTCAGAGACTGTTTATGTAGGATCCTGCAGTCTGCTGTGTGTTTTATTCGGCTTCATGTACAGGCATCAAATCATCTGAGAGAATTTCTACAGCGCTCCTCTGCAGTGTTTTGACAGGTACGTTAGTCTGCTTCAGAACAAGAGCTTCATGTGCCGAGGTTTATATTTTTACAAATGAACTTTTAATAAGGTGCTTGAAACCTTCCTTCTGAAGAGTTTGAGAACTTTTGGTGGAATTAGAAACTGCTAAAATTAATTCATTTCTTTTTTAAATAAATGCCTCGCATAATAAACACCTAAATATGATTAATACCTTCAATAGCATCAGCTGGGAAAGTCAAGTTTGTGGAGAGAATTCCTAGCTTAGTGCCTACATTTATAAAACATGTCAAACAGCTTCTCCTTTATGCTGGATATTTCATTAGTAAAAGCCTGATTAGTGTGTCTGGTAGTGTCAGGGTTCTTCAGTATCTCAGTGATGGAGCAGCTCTGCGTGTGGTCCTGTGTTTGCTCCTCTGATGTTCTTCAGGAACGAGACCTTCACAAGCATCCTCTGTGATCACCGCATACGTCGTCTGCTTCAGGTGAATGCTTGTCAAATGAAAGATCGACCTTTGTGATTTTCTCAGGGCAAAGGCGGACTATGGGACGGGAGTATCAGCTCAAATTATTCCGTCCTGACATTTCAGGCCAGCAGTCAGTTTAGCATTCTGGACCCGGACAGGAGGCGAAATGTCACCTTCTTTATTTACTCGGGGAATTCTCCAATTATACATGACTTTAAGGCCACATATGGCCATTGCGTTTACTCTGTGTCAGTGAAACTGAAGTGTCCGTCTCATATGGTTGACATTTTCAATAATGCTGATGTTGACCCTGAGAGTAACCTTTTTCTACTCAATTTAGGATCGCTCTCTGTGTCCTCCTGCCTGCTCGAGCCATTCCCCCCGACATGATCAATATAGCTCAAAATATAGAGCGCTATATCCACAGGATATCTGGTCTTCTCAAAGAACCACTCTGCCTCTTCATTTGGGAAGATATATGATTCTGTTTCTATTGTGTATCTTCTGTTAAACTGATTCCTTTTGTTGTTAGTTTGTAGTGACTTAGTGAGAATGTCTGTTTCAGTTTCCAGCTCTGAGATTTACTTTTAATTAAGCTCTTTCTCCTCCGAGTCTGTTCTGCAGTTATGTCAATCATATTCAGATGAGAGAGAGAATATCATCCCTGCCTAAAACACACACAACACTCTGGAGGAGCTGCTTTTGAAGATGTTTTGGTGAAGGTCACAGTCTGTCTGGT
Organism: Puntigrus tetrazona; assembly: GCF_018831695.1. Lineage (NCBI taxonomy): Eukaryota > Metazoa > Chordata > Actinopteri > Cypriniformes > Cyprinidae > Puntigrus > Puntigrus tetrazona. The sequence goes on along the minus strand of NC_056714.1, from coordinate 7,423,036 downwards.
GAGCAAGTGCTGATTAGTTACTCTGTCCAGGTCACACACAATGAAGCTCTGTTTGACGCTGATGTTGGTTTGACCCCTGTGACCTCGCTGTGACCTCACTGTGACCTCACTGTGACCTGTGCGTGATGAAGCTGTTGACCTTGAACTAGACCAGATTAATGCAGAATACTTAACCACATCCTTACTCTTCGACCCGAAGACCACGAATGATGGCATACGAATGTGACCATAAGCTCCTGTATCTCTAGAGGGCCTTACACTCGGCTTCAAGATAACTTCCACACAGCTAAATGAGAATTATTTACCAGGGTTATTACGAAAACCCAAATAAAACCCAAATAAAGCATTCACTACTTGAAAAAAGAAAGAAAAAAAAGAAATACTTTATCTAAGGCAACATTTTTCATTAAGCTGGTGTACTAAAATAAATAAAAGAGAATAAAAAAAGTGGTGTATCATTGTGTTTAATGAGCTACGATCAAGTGTTGGAGGAGCTTCTGCAATTGCTTTCCAGTGGCTCTGGAGCTGGATTCATCTTGGTTGTTTGTGACAGGACGTGTCAGGAGAATTAGCAGCAGACTGCTATAATGTCAGGGCTGTTTTGTGTTCTGTATCTCTTTGTTCTGTGGCCCGCACCTCTCTTTATTTCTCTGCGGTTATTCCCGCTCGGCACATTACTGCCACACAGCCGGCCATTTGCATGTACTTAACTCTTTAATTGTTTCAGCTTGATTTGCATACTGCACATATACCACACTGTAATATATGGTTTTAAATAAGCTTGACGGATGACGGCACAAACAAGCCAGACCGCGGTGACCATGAGTAGATGTGATATTGGCGGTGGCGGCTGTGTTTGATTTTGCTGAATGGATTATCTGGGCTTTTGTGAAGTGAATGTGTGTTTTGGTGATTAATGAATCTATTGATTTTTAAAGCAAAGTGCAGCAGACGTTGACCACTGCATGTTTCTTCTTTGTATCTAGCTGCATTTGTTTGACTACAGCATCGCATTAAAAGGTCAAGTCAAGTCACCATTATTTATGTAGTGCTTTTTACAGTGCAGATTGTGTCAAAGCAGCTTTACGGTATTAAACAGGGAAATTGTGTGTTGAAATACTGTTCTATTCTCCTCTGGACAGACGAAACCAGCAGGTTAATTCTAGGCTGCAGTAAAGTCAGATGATTCGTCTGGTTCACAGTTCCCATTTAAAATGTATTCAGTGTTTAACAGTTTAACAGGCAGCAAGTGCAGTGTTGGCAGAACCGGGCCAATCTGGTTCTAGTGCTGAACAACTACCCATTAAAGCATTACAGTCATCTGACCTTGAGGTGATGAACAGATGAGTTAACATTTCTGCATCTGCCATTGACAGCCTAGGTCATAATTTAAAAGTTTGGTTTTACAAATGGAGAAATGGGGCTGTCAAAGCTGTTAAATAGCACAGCTAGGTTCCTAAGTGATGACAAAGAACTGAGAGAGCAGCTATCAGGTATTAGACAGTGTTCTAGTTTATTACCTGCAGAGTATAATTAACACTTCTGCTTTTTTTTTCTTTTTTCCAAAATTTAAAAGTAAGAAATAACTAGTCACACAGATTTTAAATCAGCTATTCATTGCAAATTGGGCCGTGAAGAAATATAGGGCTGAGTATCTTCAACATAACAGTGAAAGCTAACACCATGTCTCCTGATAATATCTCTCGAGGGCAATATGTAAAGCATGAAAAGTAATGGTCCTTGTACTGAGCCTTGAGGTACTCCATACTGCACTTGTGATTGGTATGAGACCTCTTCATTCACTGCTAGGAACTGGTGGTGGTCAGGTAAGTACGATTTGAACTATGGCATTGTACTTCCTTAATACCAAGATACTTTTCTAGTCTATTCAGTTTTTGGACTGTATTCTAATGACGGTCCTGATGGTCAATACAGACTCAGTCCCTATTCACTCCACGTGATTCCAAACAGTTGTGAAGATGTTTCTGTGGAAGTTTCTGTGTATTTTGTATTTTTTATATTATATTGCTTTTCTTTTACAATGTGCGGTGCACTTTAGTGTCTTGAAAGATGCCCAAAATTCTAGGTATTTTTATTATACAAACAAATGTGAGTTTGTTGATGTCCTAGAGTCACTGAGTCAGGATCAATTGTCATGGAAACCAAAGTTTGATGTAAAATGTCGTTTCGGAAAAACAGAACACAGACAGAACGTTTGTTTTGAGGTGAACTGTTCCTTTAAGGCTCAAAGATGCTTTGACAGGATCTTTAGGGCTCATGCGGGAGAAATAAGCCTTGCTGGAGTTTGACTGCTTTTCTCTGGAGTCTCTGAGGAGCGCTGACTGCTCCTCGCTGCCTCTGTTTAATGCTGCAGATTGACAGTTTTCTCATTTACAAACACCTGTTCCTCACTGATAGAGATTTACCCGAGGCGTGTTATTTGGCTTTGTGGTAATACGCAGGATTGCTTTCTGCTCAAGGCGTCGCAGCTCAAGGAAGGCAGGTTGGGATGAAGCGAGGAACCATGAAAGCAGAGCATTCAGCACACGCCTCTATCACAGCGTTCACCTGGGTAATAACATTTATTACTCAGAGCGAGCGTAATACTTCAGCGCTGAGGAACGGACAGAATGCTGGCTTATTTATGAAGCTCCCTGTGTTCCATTACTAATAAATGACAAAGACGTGGTGTGAGTGAAATGCAGCCGCTCCCCTTCAACTATATTTCATCAAAGCTCATCGCTGTAGAGGCTCTTGTTGCGTCTCGGACAGCTTTTGTTCGCTGGATGAAGGTGTAAAATGGGCAGCTGCTGAAGTCTCTTGTTTTTACAGTCTCTCCTTTGATCGGTTTCACTGCACAGGACAATTACTCTAAATTTATCTGCAGTCTATGTTATGTCTACCTGAGAAAGTGTGTGAGAGATGAGTAGATTGTTTAATTAAACTGTAATTTGCCTCTGCGCTTAATTGGAGAAAAATGAAGGAAGTGTTATTTGTGAAGCATCTGTTCGTTTCCTCACATATTCTTTCTCTTTGTGCGTCTCAACTAACCTTGAATTTCACAGAATGCATCGCTGCATAAAGATTATTTAATGTAGAACATTTTACACATTTATCTCTAACAAGATTTTATCTATCATTCTATTTTAATCTATCTATTCTCTCTATTTCAAGTAGCAATTTATTCCTTTTTGTGTTTTATTTTTAATATAATTATAATAACTGTGAGATGTACATGCACCAGTGGCAGAATAAATATAGACACAAACACGGATAAGATAATGGACTAGTTTTTCTGTGCTGGTTTCTTTGGACGAAGGATTGAATTTGATTAGTGACAGAATCTGAAACCACAATCTTTGCCTTTTAAAAGTTCTGAAGTCTTCATAGTGGATTTCCACGATATGTTCAGTGGTGGTAAATGTAAGACTAACATGAGAACAACGTGGTGCTTGTGTTTTCTGGAAGCTCTGACTAATTTCACGCAGCATGTGGTAAACAGTTATTACGAGCTGACAAGGCTGAATTTCTTACTATCCGAGGTGTTAAAAACCCCACACAAACAGACAAACCCCTTCCTGTCTGCTTTGAGACGGTCCTTTCAAATGAAACTGAGATTTTTCAGTTTATCTGTTTCTGTGGAGCTTCCCTCCTCCTCTTCTCTCTAAATCCACTCCCTCTGCGATTTTACTTTCAATTTTCTGTTTTGAATAATTCACAAACAGCAGGCCAAATGCTTATTTGGAGTTGTGGTGCGTGCTTTAAAGAGAATGTGTAATGATCGCCGACGGGGTTCTGCATTAATCCCGTTTATGTGCGGGACCTTTCAGATCGACGGGCACCGGGGCCACAAGTCCCATCATCCCCCATTAACCCAGATCAGTGTGTGTGTGTGTGTGTGTGTGTGTGTTTCAGTCACGCTGTGAGCAGACGTTCAGCCCCAGAGACCCACACTTCATGTGTGTTTGATGCGCTTGAAGTAGTTGTTGAGTTATTCCTTGAATGTTAGAGAGCTCATTGAAATAATAAAATTTTTTTTGCAGAAACCAAGAAGAAATCCAACGTATATAGAGAACAAACATGCAGTGCTTGTGTCTCATCTCTTTATTTATTCTCGTTTTAAAAGGCTCTACTGCATTATCCCATGTTCCATACATGATGTAATTTCTGAAACTGAGTCACATGAATGATTTCTTCTTAAAGAAATGGCTCATCTGGATAGTCCACGTAATGTGGGTCAGACCGCTTACAGACTGACATCATTCAACAGTTTAGGGACACTCAAGCTGCTCACTTCACATATGTGTTTAGTAATGTGTATATAATGCATATGGTTTGTATATTGTGCAGTGTCTCACCTGACTATATGGAGCAAGTTCTAAAGTATTACTATCACTGAGGTTATACTTTTATATGCACTTTATGTATATGTGCTACTAATATGCACGCTCACTTTATGGAGGAAAATAAAGTATCATTCATTATGTATTTATTATTTAGTTTTTGTATCTGGCGAGGCAGATATGTGAGAATGAAGCTGCTCACAGGTTATTTTAGAGCAGCACACAAACTGTGTCCGATCTTTATAACTCTCTACACACACACCGACTGTATGCTTGGTTTCTAGGGTTGTGTCTCAGTGTTCAGTGATGCTGAGGTTCATCTGGACTCTTTCTGAGTCTGTGGACTTCTTCTGAAACCCAACAGATGGACAGTCCCTTTGTGTAAAATTTGAGTGAAAATGAAACTCCATTCACCATATGCTGAGAAATTACATTCCCATCGGCAGGATTAGAGCTGGAATCAAGATGGCCAAAAATACTGGGTAATGAATTGATATAATTTGTTCAGTAAGCGCAGTAATTCAGACCTGGCTGATGGAAGTACAGCGTGCTGCACGCGGAGGTCCGATCAATTTACAGTCTCTCAGAATAACCATTTAATGGAGTTCGACTGCATTCGAGACACATAATCTTGTTCAAAGGCAGTCTGTTGCAGTTTATTTAGCAGCCGGACTACCGTTGTTTAACACGTAAAATCAATCGAATTTCAGTAAGAACTCGGATGTAAAGTAAACACGTGTCTGAAGTAGACGTGATGTCTCAGCAATCAAGCTCCATCTTGCTGAAATTGTTGTGAAATGGCTTTGGCTGCAATCATTTCTCTTGTTTTCAAGCTCAGCTACACGGCTCTTCTGTTTGTGTGTCCAACAATCTGTGCTTTCGCAAACTATATTTAGTCTTTGCATGTTTATTTGATGATTAAAAACCAAACTGAAAGCAGTCAAGATTAAATCTCCAGAAATTATAGCCCTTTCGGATTGGATCAAGGGTTTGGATTCTGTTTAGCGTGGATCTGGCCGTCAACATAATGCAAATGGATTATCATCCTGAACCGCTCGAGCTTATTAGCATAATACGTGTAATGAGCGTGTGTGTGTGTGTGTGTGTGTGTGTGTGTGTGTGTGTGTGTGTGTGTGTGTGTGTGTGCGTGTCTCAGGAGACTAAAGCACTGGATGCCACTAAGCTGTCTGTGATATACAGTGCTGTCCGAGCGTTTGTTGAACACATTTGGCCTAATCAAAACAAATGCTTCATTAGTTAGCATGTATACAGAGATACGTACATGTTCTCAAACACAAGCCTTGTGCTCTCTCAGGTTTTTCAGCTGAGTGCATTCTGATTGTTTTCATTATCTTCAATAATTGATTGCTTGCTTTTGACTTGACATCTTACCAATGAGGTTGAAGTATATGTCTAATCAGCTTTATTTACATAGTGGTTTATATAAACACACTGCTTCAAATCAGATTTACAGTAACAGAAAAGAAAATTCTGCTGTAAAGCCTCTCTGAAAAGACAATAGTTCAGAATCATTCAGCAGAATTCAGAATCAGTATTGATTCAAGTTGATTTCGTCATGCTGAGATTCATCTGTCCGTGGTGTTTGAGGTTTGAGAGCAGGACGTCCACGACTGTTAAACACACACACCTGTGAAATACCAGCGAAGACCGCCGTGTCTCTCAGGTCAGTGTCTTCCCAGCATGCCTTTCACACGTTCGCTTGCCATCAGATTTACAGCAGCATGCTTCTCTGAAGGCCAGGAGAAGATCTGAACACTATCTTCTTTCTCCATCTCTCGCTCTATAAGTCCACGGTTCCTCATCAGTCGCTCTCATTTCTCATTTCTCTGTAGTTCTGTCTGAAGATGCTTACTGTGTATGAGACTACCTGCTAGTTTAATAAGAAATCTGCTGCTGCATGAAGAATTTAGCATTTAGTGAACAAACCAATTTATAAAGATAAGAAGGAAGTAGTGTTATTTATGACCAATGCAATTAGTTGAGAGCTCTGGATAAATCCGTCACATTCTCTCTGTTTCCTGTGTTTGCTTTACATTATTTCCTTTGTTCCCGTTTCCACCACTAGTTTATCTCTGTAATAACTCATTATTCCTATCAGCGATCTGTAGCTCTGTTCACGATCTGTCCCCTAAGCTCTGGGTTCAGTTATTTGCCTGTTCTTGTCAGTGAATTAGTTTGCTTTTCATCATTTTTTTGCTTTTTTAATTAAATTTTTTAAATAAAATCTCCTTCAAGTATAGTCAGCTACGTTCTCCTTCACCATGACTGATTGTCCCAGCACCAGGCTGAACTGAATTTGTACGTTTTCTCAACAATGTCTTATTTGCGGTGTGTGGTTTATCGTTTAT
>NC_056714.1:7401324-7406324 GCF_018831695.1 Puntigrus tetrazona | reverse complement strand
CCCGCTTTACTGCAGCCTTGATCCAATTGTTGGCATATTGCCCCATCTCTATAAAACCAGGCGTGATGAGGTCATGTAAAGAGTAAAGCCTGGACATCCAGTATTGATCAGAACATCTGAGTGTGTATTTATGTGCGCACACACACACAACGTAATGTTCTGTAGTTGATGTAAAGACCATTTCTTACAGAATTAATGGGAAAAGGCTTCATCTGTTTGCCACAAATATTCAGTTATAAATACATTTCGAAGTATTGATTTTAAAGAAAGATTTACAGAATATCAACACATTGATCAGAATAAAGGACTGATCTGATGATTCCCAGAGTGTTACGAACTTTTAAAAGGGTCTAGAGGTGAGGACGCAACATTTATAATTAATGCTGGGACGGAGTTTTAAAAATGACCAGGCACAACGACAGAGTCAGGTTTAGAGGTTTATTATACGACACTGATAAGGAGTGTGAACTATTTACAAAGTGTGTAAAGGGGAAAAAAAAAAAAAAAAAAAAAAAAAACTAAGAGAGGCACCAAAGTAAAGAAATAAATATAACAAAACCCCAAACTAAGTTGCCCAAAATCCTTGTAAACTAGCCAAAGAAAAATGTGGAAAACAAACCGAAATCTTCAGCGCGTGCGGCGCCGTAACTAACCTACTCTCACTAGGACGAAAAAAAAAAAAAAAAAAAAAAAAAAAAAAAAAAAGGTACAAAGGGCGCTCACTCCTTACCTGATGTGTCTAACATGGAACAGCTACGTGCGAAATGTACGTCGTACGACCTAACCCTGTTCTCTTTTCCCCAAGAGAAAGGACAGTTAATTCTAGGCAACAATGTCAGGCAAGATGCTGGATCTGAACGAGTTAGACACATTAGCACACACTGGAAAACTGAAACAAATCAACTATGTCACGAAACACCTGCGTACACACTGAACAATGAGCTCTGAGCTACCGAACGTAACAAGCGGCGCGCTTTTTAAACTGCTGGAAGACGTCGGGTTGGCTGCACCGGCGACTCCGGGACGATGATGGACAGCCGCATCCTCCAATCAGCAAGCGCGTACCTGAGAGAACGAAAGAGACAGCTCTCGGGGAAAACAGACAAAAAGACCACGCAAACAACCAGAACACACACACAGCACGTAACACCCCCTCCCATAAGAACAAACTATATGAAGTTTCACAATTACCCACCAGAAGTATTACACTCTAGATAGGTGCGAAGAACGTGATCGCTGATGCCCTATCTAGTGTTTAATCGTTAGATTATAGCTCTGCACAATCAGAGACCAACACATTAATCTTTGGTTCTGGTTATACATACGTGATAGAAATACCAGAGGATTGTGATCCGTAAATACATTTACTGGGCGGTTGCTTGATCCAACATAAACATCGAAATACTGGAGGGCCAGAAGTAACGCTAACGCCTCTCTCGATTGTCGAGTAGTTCAACTGATGTTTATTAAATTTTCGCGAAAAATAACAGGATGATCAACTCCATCCTTATCTTCTTGCAACAGCACGGCGCCCGACCCACCGCACTGGCATCCAGCTCCAGCTTAAAATCTGACTCGAAATCGGGTGCACTTAAAACAGGAGTGTTACACAGTAGTGCTTTAATAGATTCAAACGAGTGTTGGCATTCATCAGACCACTGAAACCGACAAGAGGGACTGAGAAGTGACATCAATGGTTGTGCAACGATAGAAAAATTTTTACAGAAGCTGCGATAACCAGCCATGCCTAAAAATCTACTTAGTTCGCGTCGTGTAGCTGGAATTGGGAATTCAGCAATGGCGGTACTTTTGCTTCTAACGGGCGCACTTGACCTTGCCCAACTTGTTTTCCCAAGTATGTGATAGCTGCCTGGCCGAAATCACACTTGACCAAGTTCAAGGTTAAAGAAGCGTTAGAAAGACGCTCAAACTGTTCGCAGCAGAGATATGTGTTCAGGCCATTCCGCAGAATAGACCACTAAATCGTCTAAATATGCATTGCAGTTCAGAACTCCAGAAAGCACAAGGTTGACGAGCCGCTGAAAAGAAAACGATCGGGTGTCACAAACGCGGAAATATCAGAAGTACGCGGTAGCAAAAAACAGTCTGGAATGGTAACTGCGTTCACCTTTCTATAGTCCGTACAGAAGCGCGCCGTGCCGTCACTCTTTGGAACTAGCAGGCAGGTCCAGGGACTGCAGCTAGGCTTAGCAAGCCCATGCTCAAGCAGATACTCAGCGTCACTTCGCATAACAGCACGCTTCGTGACATTCACCCGATATGCATGTTGTTTGATTGGCACGGCTTCACCCACATCAATGTCGTGCTGCAAGAAGGAACATCATTAAACAAAGAAGAAAAAGCATTAATCAAATTCATAATATCAGCTCTCTGTTGAGCGGACAAGTGCAACAGATGAGAGGATAGTTCGCTTATCTCAGGATTCTTAAGTCTAACGCAGGTCTGGTGCATATGATGGGATACCACACCATCATCCTCAACATCACAAGCAGCACCGACACTACAGCAGGCCGTAACTACGGGAACGGGAGCGACAGCAACAACCGGGCGTGAATCTTCTCGAATATAATACCCTTTTAGCATATTCACATGACACACGCGAGATTTTCTTTTTCTGTCAGGAGTACTGACCACATAATCTGTATCGCTCAGCTTTTTTAAAACCTCGTACGGACCAGAAAAACGTGCGGACAGAGCAGAACCAACCACGGGAAGTAACAAGTACTTGATCGCCTTTCTGAAAACAGCGCTTAACTGATTTGCGATCAAACTGGGTTTTCATTTACTTTAGCGTTTTCTAATGACTCTCTCGCCGCAGAACATGCTTGATGTAATCGTTCGCGAAATTTACTCACGTAGTCCAGTACGTTCACTTTAGGGCTGGAATCAAGGGATAAAATATTTTCTTTGCGCATTTTTAAAGGACCTCTGACACGATGCCCGAACACTAGTTCGGCAGGACTACATCCTAAGCTCTCACTGTGAACAGAACCAGCGGCACCCCCTCGACCCACTCCTTACCTGAATCCAAGCACTACTTTCTCAGCATAGTTTTTAACGTCTGGTGAAAGCGTTCGAGCACCCCTTGGCTTTCCGGATGATAGGCGCTCGCGAATCTGTGAGTGATATTTAGAGAAGACAAAACTTGTGAAAAGAGTTTAGAAAGAAAATTAGTGCCTTCATCGGTTTGCACAATTTTGGGTAACCCGAAAGTAGAAAAGAACTTCACAAGCGCTTTAATAAAAATCACAGACGCGATGATTCGTCTCAACGGAATCGCTTCAGGAAAGCGCGTAGCACTACACATCATTGTTAACAGAAACCGATTAGCACTTTTGGTTTTAGGTAGTGGCCCAACACAACCCACAATGACATGCTCGAATGGTTCGCCTACTAAAGGAACTAGTGGCGCAGGAGGAACTATCTGGTTCGGTTTGCCTGTTATCTGACAGGTGCGACAGAATTGAACAACGTCAGTTTTCTAACGAGGCCAAAAGAAATGCATCAAAACACGATTATAGGTCTTGATTCCTAAATGAGCCGATAGATCATGGTCATGAGCTAAAGACAAAACGTGATGACGATAACACGAAGGTACAACAATTTGATACACGACACTCCATTCAAAGTTTTCCTTAATTTCTGGGCACCATTTACGCATTAGTAAATTATTTTCTATAAAATAAGCAGACTTTCTCCGCTGTGCTTCCTCCAAGGAGACAACAGCAGAGAAACACTTGCACAAAGTCGGGTCTAATGCTTGTGCGGAAACTACTTTCTCACGCGTCATGGGCAGTTTCACATTCCTCGAATTATCAGATTTTTCAGCAGGCAACACCAAAACACCCAGTTCCACTAACTGTTGCAAAACAGCACTTTTTATATCTCTTAAGCTGTTGTTTCGTAACCGCGATTTTAAAGTGGGCAGCGATACACAATAAATCGTCTTTCTGACATTTATCAATTAACTTAAGAAAAGTCTCCAAAGCAAATTCAGCCATAATTACGCCGAAACGCACGTTACCCAATTAACCAGTCACGCCGAAATTACCATATAAAACCGATTTACAAAAAAAAAAAAACAAAAAAAAAAAAAAACACAAACCCATGGTCACTCCACAATCCACGCCAGCAATAATTAATTACGACGGGAGATAATTTCTTACTTACCTATCCCGGACGAGCCCCCATTAAGTGTTACGAACTTTTAAAAGGGTCTAGAGGTGAGGACGCAACACTTAAAATAAATGCTGGGGCGGAGTTTTAAAAATGACCAGGCACAACGACAGAGTCAGGTTTAGAGGTTTATTATACGACACTGATAAGGAGTGTGAACTATTTACAAAGTGTGTAAAGGGGGAAAAAAATAAATATAACAAAACCCCAAACTAAGTTGCCCAATATCCCTGTAAACTAGCCAAAGAAAAATGTGGAAAACAAACCGAAATCTTCAGCGCGTGCGGCGCCGTAACTAACCTACTCTCACTAGGACGAGAAACAAAAAAAGGTACAAAAAGGGCGCTCACTCCTTACCTGATGTGTCTAACATGGAACAGCTACGTGCGAAATGTATGTCGTACGACCTAACCCTGTTCTCTTTTCCCCAAGAGAAAGGACAGTTAATTCTAGGCAACAATGTCAGGCAAGATGCTGGATCTGAACGAGTTAGACACATTAGCACACACTGGAAAACTGAAACAAATCAACTATGTCACGAAACACCTGCGTACACACTGAACAATGAGCTCTGAGCTACCGAACGTAACAAGCGGCGCGCTTTTTAAACTGCTGGAAGACGTCGGGTTGGCTGCACCGGCGACTCCGGGACGATGATGGACAGCCGCATCCTCCAATCAGCAAGCGCGTACCTGAGAGAACGAAAGAGACAGCTCTCGGGGAAAACAGACAAAAAGACCACGCAAACAACCAGAACACACACACAGCACGTAACACAGAGCCTTTCAGACAGAAGTTATATA
>NC_056714.1:7338824-7396324 GCF_018831695.1 Puntigrus tetrazona | reverse complement strand
GACAAGACAAGAGAGCCGTCCCACTCCCTCCCTCCTAAAAACAGAAGCGAGTGTGTGTGTGTGTGTGTGTGTGTGTGTGTGTGTGTGTGTGTGCCGTGGCTGCCGCAGTGCGTCTGAGGGGAGAGAGGAGAGAAACACGAGCTCTGCCCAGAGATCACGGATCAGCTCACAGAACGAGAGGGAAAGACTTCTCTAGAGAACAGGACGTGGAATATTTCTTACATTTAGCTGCTCAAACACTGATCGGAGCGAACCGCGATGCTTCATTCAGCAAGGAGGCAAGTCATAATAACTTCACAGTCTTCACCGAACGTGACAAAGCAGTGGACAGGATGAAGGTGAAGACCGTCATCAACACTATGGACAACTGACCGGACTGATCCTTGTGTGGTTCTCTGTATGTCGTGCAGCAACAAACCTGAGAAGACATGAGTGTGTCTGAACCTGCTGTGATTGGCTGCCTGTATCTCACAGCTCTGAGGTCCCTTCAGAGGAGCCGAGGTCAGGTGAAGGTGTCTCTGGAGCCGACCCAAAGCCCCGCCTCGGCTGACCAGCACCGTTTCATCCTCATCACATGAGTTAAAGACCTGCCTTCCTTCTGAAAACCATCAAGTGTAAAAAAAGTCTAAAAGCATCTTTTCAAAGACAAATCGTATTTAATCGCTGTACCTCTAAGGAGGAACCCGAACCCTAACCCTAGCTCTTCCTGAACAGCCACGTCTTTACGAGCCGCTTCAGATGAAAGCATCTGCTGAGTTTCCTCCAGAAGTCACTAGCATTGATGACTCTCACGCTAGCTGTGTTTAAAGCTCTATGATTGCCTGACCACATACCGTCAGATGAGACAGGTGCACGCAACAATAGATCTTAAGAGAAAACCTCTGTTATAAGAAGAGGAAGAAAGATGACGTTAATGCCCCGTCAGAATTTCATTTCTGCTTTTTGAATGAATGGTAAATATATCTGCCCCAAAGTCCAAACTCACCAACAGAACACGAGCTCTGAGAGTGTGAACGGAGAGCAGACACACACTCTTTCTTTGACCATTATTTCTGGTCTCCATCTCAGTTTCTCCGTCCTTCAGGTGTGAAGAGCCTGACTCTTGTCTGTAATTGGTGTTGAGTCACTTTCACAGGAAAGCGTGTCAGTCTCAGGCTTCTCTTTTGCACTTCCAGGAATCTTCTGATGTTTTGTTTGGCTTTTTCTGCAAATAACAAGTTTTTCTCTTCTCCATGCAGATAGAAAGATGTTTATTTTCTTAAACTTCTTTTTCATTTTATTGCATTTTCATATGGTGTCTTTGACACATCAGTCGGTCTGACGCTGAAGCAGACACACACACACACACACACACACACACACACACAGACTCACACACTCACACTCACACACACACACACACACACACACACACACACTCACACACACACACACACACACACACACACACACACACACACACACACACACACACACACACACACACACACACACACACACACTCTCACACACACACTCTCTCACACACTCTCTCACACACACACTCACACACACACACTGTCCTGCAGTGGACCCAGCATCACAGAACCCGAGCGCTCATGTCCCTCGCTCACAGCCCGCTAGTGCACACCTGCTTTAGTGAGCTCAAAACAAGGGCTTGGTCTGGACTCCTGCCACCTTCTTCTGTCCCACTCTTTCAGAGCGCCCCAGGGAACAGAGAGCTGTGGTACACACAGACATAAACCTCAGGGGAATCACTGCAGACTGTTTCAGAAGCAGCTCTCCTGTGGGTTTGGGGCCCTGTCTGTGTGTGTGTGTGTGTGTGTGTGAGTGTGTGTGTGTGTGTGTCAATATGTGTGTGCCATGTGTGTGTGTGTGTAATATGTGTGTGTGTGTGTGTGTGCACACCTGTGTTAGTGAGCTCAAAACAAGGTGCTTGTGTGTGACTGTGTGCCACCTTCTTCTGTGTGTGTGTGTGTGAGAGTGTCTGGAACAGAGAGTGTGTGAGTGTGTGTGTGTGTGTGAGTGTGTGTCACTGTGTGACTGTGTGTGAAGCAGAGTCTCCTGTATGTTGTGAGAGTGTGTGAGTGTGTGTGTGTGTGTGTGTGTGTGTGTGTGTGTGTGTGTGTGTGTGTGTCTGTGTGTGTGTGTGTGTGTGTGTGTGTGTGAGTGTGTGTCTGTGTGTGAGTGTGAGTGTGTGTGTGAGAGATCCACATGTCTCGGAGGATTTCAGCTGCCTGATTAAATCCTCTCCATTAACAGGTAGCAGGGCTTTTTTTAACTATTAATGCTTTAAAGCTTTTTCAAAACGACGCTGCACACGAGCTCATGAGAGACAGCGCAGGCCAGCATCCTAAAGAGGCCAGCATCTAATCTAATCTCTCTGTCACACTTCCATCCAACCTTGGCACCGGCAGATGTTCACACCAGCCTCGCTGAACTTTCAAAATCAAAGTTTGACAACAAAAGTCTGGTCAGGAGGCATGCTGGGAGCTGCGTCTAGAGATGATTAACCGGGCATCACCAGACAGCTGCTCGGCCGATAAGATAAGATACGTCTGAAGCAGCTGTTCAAATACACTTTGCATGATACGATGATCAATATCTTCATTATAGTGCAGCAGATGTGTGCTTTCTTGTCAGTGCGTGACACAGATTTATGTACACGTGTGACCTACATGTACACGAGGTGTGTGTGTGTGTGTGTGTGTGTGTCCAAACAGTCGGCTCGGAGATGCACACACACACTCTACATACGTGTTCTCAGAGCGGATCAATTATTCATCGGTGATCATTAGACTGTGAGCAGAACCGCAGGACGATGGGAAGATGACACGACAAGCAATAACAGTAATGGCGTGTAGGCCGAACTCATTAAAACAGCAGCATCCTCCGTTTTTATGACCTTGAATTAAAGCAGAGATTTTATTTACTTTTATTGCTTTTATTAATCATGCCTTATGATTAAAACACCATTCAATTCCAGAATTCTAGCTGCAGCGCTGAAAAACTTAATGACATTGGATGATTTGGGTTTTTTTTTTGGAGTAAATAAAGATGGCTGTGAAACATTCATGTCGATGCTGGATGGCTGACTAAGTTTACACACGTGCATCCTCAGCCTCAACACTTTAACAGAAGCTAAACACTGGATAAACCAGTGACCCTGCAATAACACCCAATAAACCCCAGTATGTGATATTAATATGTTGATCTGTGTGTCAGAGACGCCCTGCACCTGCTGCTCGGCCTTTTCCAGGTTTACTGTCCTGATCTGTTCAGCCATAAACCTACACCCCACGTGACTCTTATCATTATTTACACATGTCCATCCCGCATTTATTTATAGGTGTGTTTTACGATATTTAGACAATGTTTTTAAAAGATGCAAAAAACGCGAGGAACGACACGTAACGCGTTTTGTTTTATTTGTTGATGAGCCACGAAGGCAACCCGCAGTAAGGTTTGAGTCGGGCGCCTGAGCTCACGGTAAACGATAACAAGGATGTAAACCGTTGTGAAATATCTCTCGGATGGTCGTTATGTAATTCTCAGACAAATATACATTCTGTTGCATTAAGCGCGAGCGCGTCCCTCGGCTCCACTCCGCCATCTAGCGTCGGTGTCTGCGCTCCGGGAGCCGCGCCAGGCTCGTGTCCGCCTCAACAACAAGCGTTGGAACCGAACGCGTTTTTGACCGCGGACCTCCAGACAGCCCCGGTCGGAGAAACGGCACTAAACGCTGCTGCACGGGAAGGAGGAGGAGTGACAGACCGGGTCTGGGGCTTTCGGCGAGCTCAGGTCTAGAGAGCGCCGCTCAGCCTTGACTTTGGTGACGCGCGCCGCTTGTGTTTCGGGTTTGGGGCGTGTTCTCGTGAAGAAGGACCGCCCTCTCCAGATTCCGCCACAACATCAGCGCGCGCAGACTGAACTCTCTCACACTGCCCAGGGCTCAGAAACCAGAGGCACACACACACACACACACACACACACAGAGCCAGTCGCAGGCTATCAATTATTCACGGACAGGGCTTTTAATCTCCACAGACGTGCTGGCTGTTTAATATCCCGTGTTTCTTTATATGTGAGCGCGGACGCGCTGCGAGGCGACTCTTTTCTCACTGTACGCAGGATGTTTCTATTTCTAAGGTTTAAAAGATCACGCCTCCCTCGTCGACACGCAAAAATGAAAAACACACATCGGCTTGTACCTTTAAAAACTAAGTTTGTCTTGTATACTGGAATGAGGTCAGACCCAAAGCTCCTCATTGCACGCGCTGATTATTATTAGATTCCTTTTTGCTCCAATGAAAAGAGAGTGGGCGTGTTCTTGGCTCGGAGAAGGGTAGAGACAGCCGCCGATTGGCCGGCCGCCGTCGCTATTATACCATTGGAAACGGATAAAGCCGCATGAGGCAGAGAATAGAAGTGTGTTGAAACTTACAGCCCGCTTTTAAAAGACGGACACTCGTGCTAGCATTGCGTCCCGGTTTTCCCGCACGGTTTGAAGGGGGAAGGATATGCAGAAGGAGTCAGATATCTTTCGAAACTCGAACAGAGCTTTGCTGCGTCGCAGCGCACACACTAACCCCGAGCCCGGCTGCGCGCGTGCACAAACTTTCCGCGGCTCGCCGACTGTTACAGCATTAATACTGGATGCACGGGCACGGTTTCAGCTCCGTGAACCGTATGATAAAGCCCCGAAACAGAACTTTAGACACACGCCAAGCCACCGCACTGAGCACGACTGAAAGCGCGCGTGCGGTGCACCAGCTCTCCTCAGGACTATTATCAGACTGAGTTTTCTTTGGCGACGCGTCGGACTCGAGAGAGCACGCTCGCTGTAGCGATGGTCCAGAAAAGCAGCAGCACGGAAAACCCCGACGCGCTGTTCGCCGGGGACTCGTCCGATTCCGGCGCGCTGGATCTGGACGCGGCTTCCTCGCCGACCCCCGGCTCCACGGAGCCCGGCGCGGACAAGCTCGACCCCGGCTGGTGCAAAACCCCCAGCGGCCACATCAAGAGACCGATGAACGCGTTCATGGTGTGGTCGCAAATCGAGAGGCGCAAGATCATGGAGCAGTCGCCGGATATGCACAACGCGGAGATCTCCAAGAGACTCGGCAAGCGCTGGAAGCTCCTCAAAGACAGCGACAAGATCCCCTTCATCCGAGAGGCGGAGCGGCTGCGGCTCAAGCACATGGCAGACTACCCCGACTACAAGTACCGGCCGAGAAAGAAGGTGAAGTCGAGCGGCTCCAAGCCGAGCGAGAAGGGAGAGAAGATCAGCGGGAGCAGCGGCTCCAAACCGGCGAAGAAGAGCGGCGGCTCCAGATCCGCAGGCAAGCCGCACAAGATAGTCCTGTCCGGCGCCAAGAGCGCGTTCCCCGCGGACCACCACTCTCTCTACAAGTCCAAGTCCGCGCCGGCTTCCAAGCAGATCCCTGACAAGAAGGCCAAGCGGGTGTACGTCTTCGGAGGCGGCAGCGGCGTAAGCGCGTCCTCGGCAGCCGTGCCCGGGAGCCCGACGCTGAGCAGCTCCGCCGAGTCCAGCGACCCGCTGAGTCTGTACGAGGACGGCGCGAGCAGCGGCAAAGAGGGCGCCGACTCCCCCAGCGGCGCGTCCCCGGACCGCCACCGATACACCGGCATGCGCGCGTCTTCGCCCGCTCCGTCCGCGTCGCACTCCTCCTCCTCCTCTTCGTCGCAGTTCTCGTCTTCCTCCGACGAGGAGCTCGACGACGACGCGCTGGACGTCAACCCGAGCCCGGGCTTTGACAGCATGTCCCTGGGAAGCATCGGCTCGTCGGTGCTGGACAGAGACTTCGACATGCACTTCGAGTCCGGCGCTTCTCACTTCGAGTTCCCCGACTACTGCACTCCGGAGGTGAGCGAGATGATTTCTGGGGACTGGCTGGAGTCCACCATTTCCAACTTGGTGTTCACGGCTCACGTGCTGAACTAGAGGAGGAACGCCGGACACAGGGGATAGCAGACAAGTGCGTTTGTTTGTAAAATAAGCCTCCGCGTAAAGGCTCCGGAAGCCGCGGCGCTTTGGCGAGACGCGGGCGGGACGGAAAAGCGAAGCCGCGCGTCAGACGCTTTGTCGCGGCAGGGCCGGAGTCCTTTCCCCGCGCTCGGAGCGAGAGGAAGAACTTCACCGGGAGTGCTTGAGAAAACGCGTTCGCAACTGGAAAACTGTGATTGATTTGCACGTACACGAGGGCGTCCGTTTTAATCGTTTTTACTTCAAAAGAGACCTTTATGAACTTGAACCTTTCGCCTCGTGGACTCGAGGCTCTGCTTTCGGCGCGGAGGATTTCTGGACGAAAGGCGAGCCGATTTTTACATAAAGAAAAAGGAGAAAAAAAAGACCGCATGTTATCTGTCCTCTCTTGTAAGATTTCTGTAAGACTGTGCTTAGGATCAGTTAATGGATAGATGGCGCTATGTTTGATTTCCTCCTCGCAGGAAAAAAAAAATCACCAGCTGTTTTCATTCTTAACTTCAGGATTCAAACATAAACTCAAACCTGTGCTGAACTTTATATACTTCTCTCTCTACGATTCAGGACCAAAACGTTTAAGTTTCCGAAGCTGTTTCTTTTCTGTCTTCTTCAGATGACATTTTTTACGGATGTATTTCTATTCTGACCAAACAGCTCTTCTTGGTTCTCTGTTCTCATCTGTCTGTCCGTCTCCTTCTCCGAAGAAGGGCTAGCATTTGAACCTTTTGTTTTTTTTATATTTAAATGTAGACTTTTGACACTTAAAGAGAGGAAACGTTTGATTATTTTCTCAGTGTATTTTTGTACAAATATATATAAAGAGGGGGGTGTTTGGGTCTGAAGAGTCGGGTGAGTCGTGTCTGAATCGACCTCCTGTTTCATGTTTACAGTCTCGATCTGCAGGCGTCTTAAAGACACACACACACACACACACACACACACACACACACACACCAAAACCCAGTCAAGCCAACATGTGCTTCGTTTTTACATTTTTCTCTGAGCGTGCCGAATTAAACCGATTGTAGCTTTAAAACGAGCGACTTTTCTTGGCGTTTTATATCTCGAGAAGCCACTGGATGGAAATCTTCAGACGTATTCAAAGGATCCACTTGAGCTTCGCGACGATTATGTGCTGCGTTCCTCATTGTGTTTGAATATTTAATCTTTTCTACTTGTCGGATAAGTATAGCTGATTGTTTTAGTCTCTTAAGGCATGGTGAATAGATTTGTATTTCCGATTCAGGTTTATAGCTGTTGTGTTAAAAAAGAAAAAAAAAAGCATCTTTGTACAGCTGTATCATAGGCAGAAAAGTGTGTGTTATTGTATGTTGTTGCGCTTTATCTCGACAGGCACTATCTTTATACATCCCTGCTTAGCCTTTTCTTCATTTCAAGATGCTTGTTAAGGATTTTTATATATACGGTTGAAATATATGAACTTTATTTTCATCCATTCTGTGCAATATGCTGTGTAGAAATCTTGTTTTGTCGAATCATGCCAGCTTATCGTGTCAAGTCACTGCCTGTCAGATTGTTCATATACTCCTGTACAGAACTTTTTCATAAAGGAAATAAACTCAGCTGGAACTGAACCCTAAACACTGCGCTGTTGACTCACTTTCTCATTTGCATAAGTGGGCGTGTCCGGTGCGTTTGGACTCGCAGAGCGCGCGTTACCTGCCTCGACGACTTTTAACGCTCGTTTATATGTGAGCAGGTCAGGAGTGTCTGCGGGTCCACGCACGACGCGCTCACGGCGACGGTAACGTAACGCGCGCGCGAGCGGGTCGCCGGAGTTCACTCGCTCCTCGATCGTGAATGCGCACAGGCGCGTCTCCGCCGAAAGGTGATCCGCGTGGCTCGATGCACTCGTTGACTGGCTGGCTGTCTGGCAGACTCTCCTCCCCTTCCCCAGACGGTCTGGGCTCTCCGAGAGGGGGATGGGACGCCGGCGACCGCGTGCGTGATGTTTCTCCACCGCCGCCATGAAGCTGCGCCCACGCGCGCGCCGCCTTTAAGAATGCGCGGAAACGAAGCGAGCGCGCGCTTTCCCGCCGCCGGACGCCCTGAAGAAGCCCGCGCACGCGCCGCGAGGGAGTCCGGAGAGCCCGGGAACGGCTCGGATCCGTTCTCCAGAGGAAGGGGTGTCTCTGCGTGCTGCGGCGCGTTATATTACCGTTTCCTGCGCAGAAACAGAGAGAGACACTTCTGGCAGCCGCTAGCGTGTAAAAGAAGACGCTTTCTTCACAGCAGAGCCTGAACACAGGCTGCTCTAAAGTGAGGATAAACACCATGACCTTCACTCAGTAGTGAACATATAAGTACCCTCACGTGGGATTCATTATGAAAGTAAACATATTTCCTATGAAATAAGTGAAATTAGAAACCACTGCTATTATGTGGAACCATGACTTTTTATTGAATATATATATATATATTAAAGTCCAGTTGTGTCTCTCTCTCTCTCTATATATATTATATATTTATTGAACACAGACACAGTTTGTCTTTTTGTGCAGAGTTTCTGATCTAAAACACTGAATATAAAAGAGCATCTCCTCCAATCCCGTCCTTTTGAAATATGGCACATATCTGCGTTTCAGGAGAAGGTCGAGGAAGTTCTTTTGACCTGAAACCAGTCTGAGAACACACTAAAAAAACACAAGATCTCTCAAAACTTTTATAACTGACAGCATTTTTAAATAATGATAATAAACATTTGTGGTATTGGTGAAATTCATTGCATTTAATTGGTGTAATCCAGTATATTTCTTCCTTTGTCATAAATGTGTCACAAATATTGTAGTTATGATTCAGTAATGAGTTCTGTATCATCAGTGGTCAGTTTGCTAGCATTGTGAGCATGCAAAGAAACGATCGGTGTGTGACGAAACACTCCTTAGAGACCATTTAAATCAAATCATTTACAGTTTCATTGCATTACATGCTATTTGACACAAATGAAGGCATATGCAACCAAAGATTATAAATACTTTCTCAGAATTATGATCATAAGATAACATTAATCCTTAACATACTCTTTACTCAAAATGCTGGAGGAAAGTTGCTGCTCGGGATTTCCTTAAAATGTCAATAAAATGTCATGCAATCTGAAGCCAAACAAACCGTATACATCAGACCTCAATCAACTAATAATGTGAAGTAGAGCTTTTTCAATTTTAATATTAATACAAATAATGAAGTCAACAATTACCATTAATAACGAAGAGCTTGTCTGCCAAAACAAGGAACGTTTTCTCTTTGTGTTCCAGTTCATCTCCGTCCAGCCGCTCTGTTAAGAGACAGCCGTCATAAAAAGCATGATTTTTCACAATAATAACAGATATATACTCTATAACCTTAACAGAGTTCAACTTCTCAGTGTTCATCACAGGAATGAAACGCTTTACTAAAAACTCTTCTCTAATAATAAGAAGTGTTTTATTTAGTCAGACTTCGCTGCTGATCTAAACTCTGAAAGAATGAGTTCCTCACGAAGACTGAAGGAAAACGAATCACCTTACGTTACATATTTTACGTAATATATATCGGTCACTTTTGATCTAACCCGTTTATCTCATTGATTTAAATATGATTATCTTGCACCTCATTGATAGAAGAACACAAGCAGTAATGTATTATATTTCATACGCTGAAACTAACATCAAACATATGACTGGGTTCATAAAGGAACTGCAGGGCTTTGACTTTAATGAGAAGACAGCAATTCATTGAACCGTAAAAATAAATGAAAACAAATCATGATTAAATATCTTTTGAGTATTTGATTTAATGTTTACCTTCATGCCATGCAACAGATAACCAGAGAACATGCAAATGTGACGCATAATTACTAAAATACTTACTTTAAAATCATTCTTGTCTGATTAATGACTGATGTATAAGTGGTAGGATATTTCAGAAAGGAAAACTGAATGGATCAAAAAAGAGGGAACAGGAAGAATCAATGAATTATTGATTGTTTATTGATATAGTGTGAATAATATGCGACCATCAATGAAATATTATAGTGTGATTAAAGGAGTTTAAAAAGTCATTTACTCTAATTACAGCTAGTTAGTCCTGTAATCTTCTGAGGAGATCAGATCCTCGCTGGATGAGTTGAGAATGACATGAAACTACATCTGCTGATCTTTAGTACACTATTATTGATCTGTTCACTACACACCAGCACACACAAACAATGTATGTATATATATATTCATTAACGTACACTGAAAAAGCCTACTTTTTAAGGTAAGTGGATGCTGGTAAGTTATTTTAGCTATATGTGAACTCATTTAGTTGATTTACTTTCCCCAAGATTTGTTTATTTAAATGTGACCCGAATAAATTGACTGCAACCACTTACCTTAGGAAATAATGTCGTTTTTCACTGTGCACTGTCGCATTAAATCGTAAAATATCAGAACTTATAAACGCTGAAGGTGAATGCATATCGAAACGCGTTTTATTTACTTGTTTTATTTCGCGCCGGATGCCGATCGCTGTTGCTATGGTAACGTGGCCAGGCCGCACTGAGCTCAAGTCCCTCTGAACGTCTTACCTGATACACGCAGGCTTTATATTGAGTAAAGTGACCCCTAAGATTGAGTTCTGATCTGGAAACATCCGTCGTGAAGTTCAAGCGCGTGCTCGTGGGGCGTGTCAACGCAACTTATTCAAGTGTCTGCAGCTCCTTCCTAATACTTCACGTTGTGCTCGAATGCATTCACATCACACACTGCAGATGTGTATTTTTAAAAGTTCAATGTTCGGGTGAAATATCAGAAAAGCAGAGAATCCTTTAATGGCACAAACCCTTGGAGATGTAAAGAACGCGCTCCAGTAAGTTGCTCTCTTTGTTGTTATTTAGTTGTATGTAGAGGGCGGGACTCGAACTGAAATGAACAAGGCGCGGCCAAGAACCCCCTTCACACGTGTAGACAAAGGGACCATCAACACGACCCAAACACGCAGAGGAAAAGTTTTCCCGCGCGCTTCCTCGCGCCCGGACCTCGCGAGGATCTCAGGTGAGCTTTCGGCACGCGCTCAGGTTGAAGTCGCCTCGCGCTCGAATCCGTTTCGCCGCGAATTCCGTCTCAAAAAGTTCTCGAAGAGTTTGCGCGTCAGCTCTCAAAGTTGAGCACAAAGCAGAGGAGCGGTCCTTTGTTCAGCGCGACTCGAGATGCTCGAACTAGAGATGAAGATGAACTAGGAAGAAAGTGGACGGCGAACACCACAGGATGCATTTCGGAGAAACTAAAAACCGCAGACTTATTTTCCACTTTTGGCTCACGAGGGACCGAGGATGACGCAGGAAGACAAAGCTGTCAAAAGTTGATCGGAGAAGGAAGTTGACCGAAAATTACGACCGACAAGTCTTTTACAATTAATCCTAAACGAAAGACGAGTTTGTTTGAGCAGAAGCTCCGGGCATCGATCTGTTTAATCTTCCGGAGGATGTAGCCTTGATGAATGAACACAAACTGAAGAATTCAGCAGACTCCTGCTTTTAAAGCCGTGTTTTTGCTGCTCGGTGGACGAATACTGATGAGACTGTGTGAAGAGCAACAGGTTCGTCGAGCAGCCCTTTGTTACAGAACTTAGAAAGGCACGATGGAGTTTCTTTGTTCTGCAGACCGTGAGGAACCTCCACACACACGATCTCCTAGAAGACCTCATACCCCGGAGGATCCAGCTGACTTTTTAAAAAGTTTGCTAAGAAAAGACCAAAAAATGTACGAATTCATCATATGAGGTGAGAGGTCCATGCCTCCTCGTAGAAAGACATGTTTTTGTTAAATAGTGCACGCAGTTGTTCAAGCAGAGCAGATCATGACGGTATTCCTGAACAGATCGTTTGCTTTCTTATTTTTTTAATTTAAAAAACAACAACCGTGTTTTTCTAAAATAATTGTAATCGTTGTTAATTGTTGATGCTCTGGAGACACGAAGTTAGTTGAGTTTGAACAGAGTTGTCTCTTGATTGGTTTATCTTCCTGAAGTTCACAGGTGAATAAGAAACGCTTACAAATAAAACAGTTCTGTTTCTGAAGTTAAAGCCCATAAGACTTTTTAGGAAATTAAAAACTGAGTTAAGTTTTTAAATTTAAAAGTTAAAATTAAGTTTTTAAAATTGATTTGAACATTTCGATTAAATCGTTTATTCCTCAAATCATCTTTCAGCTGGAATGAGTGTCTGATCATATGTTTATTAAACGCTTTTTAAGAGTTATCATTCTCACGAAGCCATTAATTCAGTCTGTGCTCTCTTTATGTTGCAGGCCAGCAGACACAGGACCTCCAGGACCGGGGGACTTCTGTTTTTAAGGACGCCCTTTGAAGGATTTATTTAACTGATATTTTCTTTGTGGAATATGATTACTTTCCTTCGGGATTATTGGACTGTTCCTGTTCATCGTCTAGTCGCGGCGGACAAAACAAAGGTGAGTGTCCTTCGTTTAAATCGCGTTTGTTGTGTGTCTCGAGGACTGACGTAGAGAGAAAGCGCGTGAACGCGAATGAGTGTCGCGCGTGACGTCAGACCCAGCTCGATGACGTCACCCGGCGCTGCACCTGCCAGTCAGGAGCGATCGAGAGCCTCGGTGTGTGTGTGTGTGTGTGTGTGTGTGTGTTCAGCACGCGCGGAGCTGGACAGCGCACTGTTTCTGCAGGAAACACTCAGAGCCGCACTGCAGCCCTCTTCTTCATCACATGAACGTTTGGTCGAGTAACCCCATCATCTTCCTCCGATCGCGTGAGCTCAGACTGCGGCGGAAGCAGCCGAGCATCCAGCCTCGCGGCGGCTCTCCGCTATGATGTCATCAGTCTCCGGCATGATGTCATCGGCAGCCAATCGGAGGCGAGCGGGAATCGTACGAGCCAATGGAGCGCCGGCGGCCCCGCCCACCGCACGTTTTGTCCATGTTGGAGGTCGCGGCTCTGAAATGAAGTAATGCAGAGAAAAGCAGACAAAAGTAGAGCTGATGTGTGCTGCAGCAGTTTAAGATAGTGAAGACATGAAATCAAGAACGCTTTCACTTTCTTGAGTCTCTTCTTCTCTCAGCTCAGGGTCTCTTCTGTAGAAGCTCCTGATGGTCCTGACGCTGTTCCTCACTGAACGCAGACGATGCTCTGATGCTCATATATTCTTTTTTTTTGTATATAATAATTCTAGCAGTCATTATTGCATTTTTATCGTTGCAGTCCAGGTTTATGAGAAAAGATTGAGGAGTGTGGAAAATATATAGAAATAAGTTCAATCAATACGACATCTTTGTGGTAATTCAAGAGTGTGTGTTATATATGTTCTCCCTCTTAGCTCTAGAACACAGAACAGAGGGAGAGATGCTACGGATGATGATGTCAGCTTGTTTATTAACTCTCCTCACAGTGATTGGCCGACAGCTTCTCTCAGAGGTTTATTCATGGAAATATAGAGCGTGGTATTATGATGTCATATTCAAATAAAAGTTTAGGAATAAAACTGTTGCCACGTTTGATTTTAAAAGGCAGGCTAAGCGTCTCTAATTAAACAAGTACACGTTTAGCTAAATGTCAGCGTCTTTCACGTGTGCTTCAAAGTAGAATAATGATAAATAAGACCAAACTGGACAAGAACATCTGTCCCTTCATGAAAACAAAGAGTTTCTTCTGGAAGCTGTGTGTGTGATGCTTTAGGAGTCTGACACAGCTTTTATCAGAATAAAACTCCTGCTGACCTTAAAGTGACCAGCGTGAGTGAAACAGAGCCAGTAAATGACATCATTCACCAGAATAAACAGATCATCTTAAAGTGACAGTACACTCAGACGTGATCGATCTGTGGTCATTCACCCCCGGACCGTTTGAGTAACACGACAGAAGATAATCTAGGAAATGTCTGTTTTATTGTCCATACAGTGAACGTCGACGCTACCCAAAGCTGTTTATCGTCATTCTGCAAACTATCTTCTTTTGTTTGTTCTGCAGAAAATGATACACTTGGGGACATTTTGATCTTGGGGACCTGTCCCTTTAAGACAAAGCTCCGCCCTTCTTGCTTACTGCTGTTAAATCAGGCTTTACACAACATTCAGAAGTGTGTTTCTCAGTAAAATGTACAGATGAAGTGATTAAAAAAAGGATAATTCCTGGCCCGTGAAGCATTTATACCTATCTGCTGCTTTCCTTAAAGAAGCTACGGTTTATTTCGGGGTTTTTTTCCCGCTGCTTCCAAACAGATTCTTCCCTGAAAGCTGACTCCAATTTCATAAAACCCTTTTTGCAAAACAGAACACACAGTTATTAATGTGATGCACACGAATCCAGCAGGAATTATTATTTACGTTTACACTTATCTTATTTTATTTTAATGAATGTAAATGAAAGGTGTTTGTATGTGTTTGACTTCAAGAAAAGAGGCAAGGTGTGGAATCAGGGAACCGTTTCTCCGTGTTTCTCCATCTTCTCAGTCCTTCAGTCACGCTCGTACACCGCTGTGCTGATTTAAAGAAAGAAAGAAAGAACCTAAATCTAGCATTCACAAGTGAGCTTTAATCACAACCTACCGGCATTTCTGTCACACGGATACGTGAATATATGGATGAAGAAAAGCTGGAGAGAGTTTATCATCGGTTTCAACACTACTCTTCTGAATCTCTCAAACACACAGGAACACGTAATATAAATGACACACATCTCTGAAATGTACTAAAAAACCAGCAGCTGTTGCTAACAGGACTTTACTGTGAAAATATGCGAGCAAAATGTAAAAAGTTTTACCTTTTAATTTCAGTAAATTAGCTTTAATTTACAGTAAAACCCTATCTTTTATTAAATCATGAGATATTAATATACCAACCCGCTGAAGTACTAATATCTGGGGGAAAAATTAATTGTAAATGAAGTTCTAAGGTGACTTTTTCTTTTTAAAAAATATAAATATAAAATATAAATACTGTTATATTTAAATATAAATATAGCAGTAATCTACTGTAAAATGTGATTCAGTGTAAGGTCAGATGCATGCTCCTCATCCTTCAGTCAGCTGTATCACAGCACAGGAAAATGATTCATTTCTATTTTATGCCAAAATCATTCGGATATTTCGTAAAGCTCATTTTTCAAACAAATATGCGAAAATATATATTTTTTATTAGTGATATGCATCGCTGAGAACTTCATTTGGACAAGTTTAATTTTCTCTATGTTTAGATTTTTTTGCATCCTCTTCAAATAGCTGTAACACAGACAAATATTGTCCTGTCCTAACAGACCAAAGACTGGTTTTTACTGTAGCAGGTTTACGTTAAGATTATAATAATTATTCTTATAATTATTTTCAGACTGTCTGGACATTCATTAAATGTGTCTCCGTCTCTTAAAGTCTGAACGCTCTCATCACAAGGTCAGAGGTCACGGGGGAGCTGTTTCCAGTCTCTCCATCCGTTCTCACGTGTGTGGCGCTGGCCTTCAAACGGCACGACAGAAAGCGTGTTAGTCAGTGCTCGTCCAGAACACAAGATCTTCAGGCTTATTTCAGCTTTTGGCCTTTTGTTATCAGAGACTGCTGAACGGGTTCAACCTGAAGGAGATTTCAGATTCAGATCATCACATTTAGCCCAGGTTTGGCTCACCCTCAAACCTTCCTCTGTCTGCTCATATTATCTGCGCTAGCTGCAAAATAATGTTTCACAATGTTAGGTGTTAAATATGATTGGCTGATTTTATTTATCTGTTATCTGTGGTGTTGTTCTTGTTTTTATATATATATATATATATGTGTAAACACTTTATCAACATTGTGTTGCGCAGTCATTCTAATAAGGCTTAATTGAATTAAAATGATATAAGTTAGCGAGTGTTTATTGTAAAATGAAAGCTGGCAGCTTCGGGGCCGACCCACGTCTCCTGCTGGGGCCTGAGCCCAACGCCTGCCAGACCCGTGTGTTAACACACACTCCACACGATCTGCCCAAGCAACGAGCTGCTTTTACAACAAAGCATGCAATCTGGGAATTCTTGCTAGATGCAAAAATTAAGATTATTATTATTTTTTTTTGTGTGTGAAATTGAAAACAGCTTGCAGCTTTTGGAGAATAAATGAAAGGATTTCTGAGGATTGTCTCATGGTTGTGAAGAGCATGCAGATGTTGGTAGACGTCTGAAGATCATCTCCTGCTCTACAGGATCGCCTGGCTATTTTTTATATTAATATTGTTGTGGTCCAGAGATGTCATCTGTTACAGACACGGGTCGCTGGAGCAGTATTGTTGTTGTTCAGTCATTGTTCAAGTACACTGCCATGGGACGGCTGGATAAAAACTATTTACACAAATTTAAAAATTCTCAAATGAAATAAAAGGAGCAAGAGCTCAGCGTTAATTAGATGCTCATCACGCCGCTAGCCTCAAGAAACAATGCTTTGGTGGAAACACAGTCTTAAAGCTGCTTGGATGAATGTGAGATTGTAGATTACACATATTTTTGGCTTTTTGATGAATTGGTTTTAAAGATTATGTTTTTTTGCATGAATGCACTCTGATAAATGAACAGGAGCAGAATGTCGTGATTTATATTTCTTTGAGGTCTTGATGTGAGAGGCTGGAAATAATATATTTTCTGTCGTCATTAAAACATGCCTGAAAATCAGTTAGGATTTCTACAGAGCGATAAATACAAAACGATGCATTTTTACAATAATTGTTTTTCTATTACAGCTTGGGCTGTTATGTCATCACTTTAAAACCGAACTTTTAATGGCAGGTCTATAATTTTTGATAATTTATTCATATGCAGCTCCTGTGAGTTCAGGACATCAGGTGAAACCTGTTCAGTGAGCTTGAAAGAACACAGTGTGTGTGTGTTTTAATCTACTACAGTTAAAACACATATATATTTTTTTTAATCTGAGAGATTCACATTTAAGTGAAAATAAATCCAAGCATCAGAATTGAAGTCTCAGTCTCATATGGCCGTCCAAAAGCCGTAAAGTGTTGTAGATCTGAGCCTGTGAGACAGGATCCCATTACTTCCTAGAATAATCTGATTCTGTGTTTCTCCCGGCGCGGGGCGAGCTTCGTGTGTGTGTGTGTGCCGTGCCCGGAGGCCTTATCCGCCGCCTCGTCTGTGTCTCTGTAAAAACCGTCAAAGATGCAACAGACAAGCAAACCAGCGAGCGCTCTCCAGCAGCGGCGCAGTAATTAAATGCGATAAATTATACATGATGAAGGAGTGGCAGCGAGTGACAGGAGAGGCATTGTGTGGAGAGCCGTCTCAGGTGAGGTTAAAGAAGGGCCCTCGGAGCACGGTGGGAGGACGGAGATTGCCTCCCGACATTTTTACAGCCCTGGCGAGGAGGAGGCTCTTACTCCTCCACGGGGCCCTCCACGGGGCCCTGACCCGGCCGAGCGGGGAATAAACGGAGCAGTCTGCCCCCGGTGGCCAGCGGCGGTCACGCACGAGCGGTGTTGCACGAATCCCTCCATGTTTACCTCATTCACAGAAAGGTCACCGAAGTACAGCAGGAGAGCGGCGCGAGATGTTCACCGTGAGAGATGCAAACCAATCTACAGACGAGCAGGGCGCACCATTCAGAGAGAGAAGATCAGGAGAAAGAAAATTATATTTGACACGATCGGATGGTCTTCTCTTTGGAAGCACACTAGCTAAATCTATTAATCTTTAATAGTGGATAAACGAATGGTTTTTAAGCAGAAGCAGAATATTGCGAAGAATATGTCTTTAGGCAAGGTATTCTGAGAGGACGAGATTATATATTTACTGTTACTGTTAAAAACATCTTCACCAGTAAAATATTAATGTAACAGATATGTGTTAATATAATAGATTTGTTTTGAAAACATGATGCATTTCCAGTTTACATCAGATATCTAAATAAATAAAAATCACGCTACATTTATTAGACTATACTTTGTTTTCTAGTGATGGTGAGTTTGTCAGAGACTCTGGAGATGGACTTAAAGCTGCTGAGGTCAAGCGATCGCTGAAGTCATGACGACTGGTCAGCGTGGGACTTTTCTCGCAGTTATGCAACACAAACACGCTGCTGATGAACCCAGCGAGGCAGGCCTGTCAGCAGTCGCAGGTTAGCGCTTTTTGCATTTCAGCAACTTTGACATCTGTTTCGCACCTAGATCTCTCGTGCTTCACAAACGCCAGCTCGCGGTGTTAGGACGTCCTGTGGAGTCTGGCTGCGGCTGGATCCCGGCCCAGGCTCCTCTCACCCTCGCTGAGCGCTGCCTGGCAAGACACCGAGAGATGCTGTACGTGTCTGATGACAGGACGTCTGCGAACGCTTGCCAAACGCGCTCTTTCTTGGCCTGCGGAGACTGTCGAAACAGGGCTGTCCTCGTGGGTTAAAAGTGAGCGGATTTGCACACATCCATCTCGATCTGTAGAGGATGGGGAGCACGGACAGGTAGACGCTCTGGAGTTTCGGCCTGAAATAACCCATCAGCCTGCTCCAATGAAACAGATCCCCAGACAGCTCTGTGGACGTCCGTGGCTTATCAACAAAGACTCTCGCTGGCCTGGAGAAAGAGTTGAAAGCAGCGCCGAGGCTCTTTAAAGTTGATCTCCTCAGATATCGTATCAAGGCAGGAGTGTATGTGTTTAGTGCATGCGGCGAGAGAAGAATCGCTCCGTTTCAGGTAAAATCACGGTAATAAAGTAGAATGACCTCTGGAGCTGAACGCTCAGGGAACACATTTCAACCCATGACCTTCTCAAAACAGTATTGTTGTATTTTGAAGAGCTGCTATGCTCTGTGAAGCTCCAACAAAACCGGTTCATTGCAATGATGCCCAACGTCCTAGGGTGTGTTTACATGTATTCACACTGGTTGCTGTGTAATTGAGACACTGATACACCCTTTTTGACAAAAACCTTAAAATGCAAAAAAGATCACAAGAATACGATCACAACTTCTTTGGTGTATATTTTGTGGTAGAACTTACTGAACATCTAAATTCACTCATTTGTATGTGCTGTTAATAACAGTAACTGACTGTACTGTTAATCTACAGCTCTTCATTTTTACAGCATGTTACTGTTATACTAGAATATAAGGAAATGAGCTCTGCTCTAATCACTTCAAACTGTTCGAGGTTACTAGTATTCATACAGTGATAGTAATGTGAACTGATTCGAGTCCACTGAGAATAAATGTGTCTTAGTACAAAACAGCAAATATTTTAAATGAATGCAAATATTTAAATATCTTTAACTCAAATTGCTATAACACACATGCATGTGCTGAAACACGTAAAAAGATCATCACTACTTCAAGTCTTTAAATGAAGATCAGATCTCTCCTGAGCAAAAACACAGTAATACAGTTAAATACAGTAGTTACTCTCAATTTCACTTCATGACTTTGCAGCTGTTTCTGTGGACTTCACTTATATTTCAGTAAAAAACACTCTTTTGGTTAATCTGAAAGTTACATTTTACAGTAATTCATTGAATTAAGATGATTTTACTGTCTTTCTACAGGTTCTTGCCGTGAAATAATTACAGTTTATTGCTGTTGAATTTCAAGCGTTTACATCTAACCCTTTAAACTACATCCTCATGAACACTAATGTGCACACTACAGAGTAACACTGAATCAGTGAAGGTAATGAGATGAGATTCATTAATCATTAAGACAGTGATGAACTGTTAACAAGCAGAATCACGAAAGAAAAGAGAAACAAAATAAAACTGAACTGAATTAAAGACATTAAATCTGATTAAACTTCACACAAACCAGACTGATGATATTTCTGTCAGGCGTGACAGAAGTGCTTTTTGACAGAGCTTCAAGTTTTCAGGCATTTGGCTGCAGTTAAATAATACATGCACGTTTGAAAAGGTCCTGCAATCTCTTGATGTGTAAAGACTGTGTGTGTGAAAGGGGCTTGAATTTCTTAACGTTCATCGGAGAAAACTGTGTATATTACCTCACTAGATTTGCAGCGTAAAGCGTTTCTTAACCGTTGCCAACACAGCAGAATGCATCAACCTACTCCTACTCCACTTAATATATCCCATTTATTGTTCATCGTGATTTTAAAATACGTTTTTGGGTTTGCATAATGAAATGCTAACGAAGATTTACTAACGAGTTTTCCTGAAAGGAATGTGCTTCACAACAGAATTACAACAAGCAGAAGAAAACCAGGCGTTAGAAAGAGCCCACCTCAATCAAACACTGATCACCACAAAGATGAGGTCAAGCCCAAGGCCTTTTTCTGTTTTCACTCATTAGTGTTCACTGTCTCTGTCGGGTGGACTGTGTTAGTAAGACCTGTTTGGAAGTAGACCTGAGACACCGTGATCTGGTGATGACTGAGCGCCGTGTTTCACTTTATCTGCTTCCAAATGAACATTTCAACAAAACCCGCTAAGTGTGAGTGTGCTCAAAGCGTGCTTCTCTTTTCACGTGTACACTAGTATACATGCATACAGTGAGATGACACACATCTCATCATCGGTGCAGGAGACACACCACCAGATTTGTTTCACACTTGTGCAGAGCATTTGATAAATATCCCAAACTAAAGAGCATCTTCATGGCATATGCTTAATGATGGCTTTTTAAAACATATTAGCAGCTATAAAAGAGTTTTGAGTGAAGTATTCCTTCAACGGTTTTGGGATATTTCCACAGAATAAACCCTTCAGAATCTGAAAATGATGAAGAGGCTCCTATTTCAACGGTCTGTAACTTATACTTTATAGTAATTTTTTGACGTTTTTTTTACGACAATGCCATGTAAGAACCATTTTTGTTTCCGCAAAGAACCACTTAGTGAAAGGTACTTTACAGAAGCATCTCTTTCTTACCTTTTATCTAAAGAACCTGCTTTTGTGAAACAGAAAGGTTCTGTTTATTCATGATCTTTATGTCCGTGAGTGAAGGGTGAAGTTTTGTGAATGAAAGCGTCAGCTCCTTCCAGGCTCTGTGGCCCTTGTTTGCTTTCCTCTCACTCATTAACCTTTCCTAATGCCCTGCATGTATTAATAATGATCTGAGGAAAAGGTCAACGCATCCCAGCATGCCTTGCAGCAGCAGCAGCACACCGAGTCCCAGCGTTTTCCTCCGGACACCGAGCGCTCGTTACGGGGTGTTTGTGCCGAAGAGAAGACACGGTGATGTACAGCCGTGTTTGAGTGAGACCCGTGTGTAAATACATCTGATTGGTCTGGGATTCAGACGGTCAGCGAGAGTCCTGCTCCGAACACAACGTGCTCCATCAGGTCAGGCGTCTCTGTCTCTGCCGTGGGAATATAAGCGTGGACAAAGTGGAAACTCTCATCATTTAGACTTTGTCATTCCAGACCCATTTTATAGGTGGGACACAACAGCAGAATAATATTTTTAGCATGTCACTAAACAGGAGCGTGACTGTACACTACAAGATATGAGTTTATATGTAAATGAGTGATTTGTGACATATTCTGATAATTAAAAGTAGCCATATAATGTGAATTATGAATAACAAAAATGCATGGCAATTACAGTAAAATGAACACTTTTAATTTATATAGTTTAAACCCACTTCATTTTGTTCACTTCTAAACAGTGATTCTTTACATCTTGAAAAACACAAAAACTGCTTAAATGTGCACTTATGATATTTTGTATATGCTGCTGGTTAATATGACAGGTGTTTTAGCTTCATAATGACGTCTACTGCTCTACAAAACAAGAAACAAGCAGACAAACGGGGACACTTTTACATTTTTATCTGGTGATAGTGAAAGAAGACAAGCGTAGCGTAACCTTTAAGTGACTCTGTGTGTGTTTTTTACCCAGCGAAGCTCATTAAACCCTCACGACAGAATCAACTACAAATTATCTTACAATTACCTTTCAACAAGAATTTATGCGTTTGTAACGTTTTGCAACTTGCTCTTGTAGAAGACAAAGTTTTTCTTTTTTAAATGTAATAATTGTTTTTCATATTCATATTATTTTTGGTATATTTGTTAAGCACATGTTTATATGTCTTATTATTAGTATGTATTTTACCGGTGCTGGCAGTGAACTCTTATTATTTGGAAAAGAGTAGTTTTGAGTTCAGTGGAAGTCATCACACTGGAAAGACAAGGAAGCGGATCAAACACGACAAAGAGATTGCCTTGTATGCCATTCACGTAGGGTTTTTCTTGACAAGCTCTGATAGTAAAGCGTCTGTCCGTCTCTCTTGACATTTATTAATGCTATGCGGTTCAGCCAGTATTGTGACGGTATGCATTACCTCTCAGCTACTGCTAACGGCGCTTCAGAGGCTCCTCAAACCGATACGAAGCAGGAAAACCGGTGAGACGGGAAACTCTCGTAGCACTTTCTTCTATCACAATATGGATTTCAGTTCGTCAACAGCTTGTTATCTCTCTATCCGGCTCCTGCTTTGAGAGTGTAATAAGCGCAGCGTTCTGCCAGATCCGTGTACCGTAACGAGATGAGGGAACCTTATATCAGATGACACTCAAATCTGATTAGTCCAGTTGATGGAAAATGATTGCTCTCACTTATTGTAGGTGCGTCTCTTAATTTGTTTGTGCAATCTTGACTCCTAACACAATATAAACAACGCGAGGCGAGCGATCACATTAGGTGAAGCAATTTACACCAGACACAAGGTTTTTCTTGGCTAATAAAGCGTTTGAGCGGGGATGGGAGCGCTGCAGTGTGTGGTGTCCAGAAGACACGTCCTGAACGAGCTGGAGGTCAGACCTCAGGACCTCCGTCAGGAACAGCTCATACAGCATACTGTGCACTAAAAATCTTTACTTGATTGCAGCTTCACAAATACCAGCCAAAACCAAGATTGAATAATGTCTGTTTAACAAGTGAACACAGTAAAACACACTGACATGATTTAACATGAGCCGCTGGGTGAACTCATTTCAGGTTGGGGCATTTAGTCACATTTAGGGTACAGGATGTTGAATGTGGATTCAGATCAGAAGAAGGCTGTTTTTAATCCTGTTTTCATTCTTTTTTCTGTATTTCTAAAGCACTTTCAACACCTTCAAATCCCGGTTGACTCTACAATACATGTACAGCATACATACACACAACTAAAATCAGGCAAACTGAATTATTATGAATAATTTGAATTATTGGATTCTAAAGTAAATAATGTGAGAGCTAGCCCCCGTCTCTCCTAACTCAAAGCAGCATCATCAGTGTGATGAAGGCCCGAGCACGTTTTGGGTGTTTGTGAATGCGTCTGCTGTATTGTCTCAGACCGTGACTGGTTTCTGTGCCGTAGATGACGTCTGTCAGCAGCTTTATCTCACACTGCTCAGTTTCAGCGGGCCCCTCTGCTCGGGTCTGGGGTGTCTCTCCACACTGTCATGATGAGGTGTGTATCGTCTGGCAGTGATTGATGTGTGAGACACCAGGACTGTGTGAAAACGCTCTCATGAAATACGAGCGCACCCGATCACGTTAGCTCCAGGTGACTTCAGGACACGAGCTCAGCCTGGGGTTCTCCGTTCTCAGCTTTAAACAGGAACAGCTCAGTACAGTGACGCAGCACATCAGTGTCTAAACAGCGTGATGGTCTTCTGAGTAGATCAGCTTGGTTTACAGTAATTCTGTTCACAAGCGCTCTGTTTCTGTCTGAACGTCTCTCTCGAATAAGCAGCTCCTCCTGCATGCGGGGATCGGTAGCACAGTTACATCTCTGTCCTCTGCTGGCGGGAATACATGAATGCTAAATGACTTCAGTGCAAGAAAACAGAATTATAAGTATATAATTTAATAAGTATGGATTAAGTATGGATTAATCTCTATGCAGTTTTCTGTTTTCAATTTCTGTTGCATTCAACGTATATGTGTTTATTATATATCATATAATATATCATAAAATAAAATGACATATAGTAACATAAAAAAAATGGTCAATGTTACCAACACGTTTCTGATATTTTTATAGCATTTATTTAATACATGGTCAGAGTTGCTCAAATCCGTCACGGAGCTCCTCGGGGCAGTACTGACCGTGTGCTCTGAAGACAGGAGAACTCAGCACAGAACGATTCATGTCCGTGTGAAGAATCAGAGCGGTGCGCTCAGCTGTCGTCTCAATCACCTTTCATTTCCATCGCCAGCGGCCCGTGCATGTTTTTATTGTTGAGATGGGATGGCCTGCTGTCAGTACATTTGAATATTGAATCTTGATAACCGTTCTGAAATTGAAATTGCATACAATGTCCTGCCCTCAAAAAACCTTATCATGACAAAATGTGACTACATTAGGATATCCAGCCAAATATATGAGCCAAACGTTTACGACATGGGGAATGGAATCAAATCATAGTGTCCATCTCGTCTTTAATGCACACCGAGGTTGTTGTGCGCAGCACCGGGGAAGGCTTCATGTCCTTTAGGCCTCCGCTGTTCGTCTTTTCCTGCTGAGTAATCAGAGACGTACCGGCCACAGCTCTGACCCGCAGCTGAACCTGTGCGCCTGACAGACATTAGTAACACAAGCTTTCATTTGAGGCTTTAAATGTGTTTCTTTCCAGGCCACAAATGGATCGTCCTGCAGGATCGACTGAGGTTTGAAGGGAATAGATCAGGGAGCGAGATCTTTACGTGCTCCTTCTGCGTCTGTGATTGTTGACCTCGCGTGGAGGAAGAGGTCATTGAGAGGAACGCCAAAGATCTTGTGCCGGAAGCTTTGAGGATAGCTGCGTGTCGGGCCGGCCGTCTCTGTGTGTCAGCAGAATGTGTGGAGAGGTTGTGTCCTGTTCGTGTCGGAGCTGTGCGTATGTGAACGCCTTCACGCGGAGCGTCGGCCAAGTTTCCTTGCCCAGTAGATCAGGGCTGGCATGCCGGCGAGGGCTCTGGAAGGTCATTCGTTCTGACTTCAGCCGTGCCAGAGAGACGCTGCCAAGCCTGGCCGATGCACTCTCAGCACAACTCAGTGGCGAACCCTTCCCACCGCAAGCTAGCATGCTACGGTGCGCTCGCCCTGTGGAGAAAAGGAGGTTGACGGCGTAACCGAAGCCCACCGCACAGAGGATGCGCTCGGTTCAGCGCTGGGTTAGGCCCACAAGCCCCCACAGATCAAAGCCTGCGCCCCGTTCACCTCGCAGAGAAATCAGCAGCGGGCCCCGAGCAGAGCCCTGGTGAACACCTTTGGCTCCGGACAGCCGTTATGATTGGCCGCGGCTCAAGCGAGGTCAGCAGGAGAGGAGGCTGAGAGCAGGTCTGTGTGTCATTTGGCTCAACTACCAGCCGAGTCCAGATTTCAAGGATGCATGCATGTGTGTGTTAATGTGTGCTTTCTGCTCGGACGCTGTAGAGGAAGGATCTCAGCGCTGTGCGGCGGAGCGCTGCAGGGAGGACATATTTTTGTTGGCCAACGCACAGAAACAAATTATCAACAAATATTAACAAATTTGAACGCTTTCATTTCCGTCATTCAGAATTCAAGTTTTATTGGTCTCATACATACACAGGAGGAAATAGAGTCAAAGGCTTAATGTGTAATACAATGAAATGACAGAATAAAACGTTTTTATATAATTTAACATTAAAATAAAATACAGTACAAAAAAGTGTAAGGTTTATGGCACGTTTTCTTACAGGATTACGAGCCGTGTGCGTGCGGTGGGGTCTGTTCAATTTGAGTGTGTTTTGTTGTTGTTGTTTTTGAAGCTTAACGTTGGTGATGGAGAAGTCATGTGACCATGTAGTTCATTTATAGCCTATTTTTTTTTACTTTGCTGCCAGGCTACAAAATTTATTAAAGCAGTGTTCATGAAGCCAGTGGAAAAATCTTTTTTTTTTTTTTTTTTTGAGGGAAACAGCTTGAACA
This sequence comes from Puntigrus tetrazona, assembly GCF_018831695.1. Taxonomy (NCBI): domain Eukaryota; kingdom Metazoa; phylum Chordata; class Actinopteri; order Cypriniformes; family Cyprinidae; genus Puntigrus; species Puntigrus tetrazona. The sequence continues at coordinate 7,370,482 of NC_056714.1, read as the reverse complement.
ACAAAAGAATCACATTCATCAATATTTGCCGAAAGAAGCCCCTTGCGAACATGATTCAAAGACATTAGCCAACATTTCAGTAAGTGCTACATACAAGGAAGCAGTGCATTATTCATTGTTAAATAATTGATCACGCTAAATGAGTGTGTTAAACGGGCAGCTCTTGTTTGTATATCACAATGTGAGAGCGTTTACGAAGGACACACCTGAGCTTGACTATCCTCAGGCACTGGTAATAATAAACTCTTGTTATGATGGTGCTCTGTTCTCATCGAGAGGCAAATGTTAATGAGACACAGCTGAACAGACCCCACCGCACACACACACACACACACACGGCTCGTAATCCAGCCCTGGCTTATAAACACGGCTGGCAGCTCCTGCGCCGTCACCTGGGTGGCCGACCGGTCAGTCTGTGAGAGCGCTTGGAAAGTAAAAGAGCTCCGCTGTTGTTCTTGGTTCTGGCCGCACGCACGCACACACACACACACACACACACACACACACACACACACACACACACACACACACACACACACACACACACACACACACACACACACACACACACACACACACACACACACACACACACACACACACACACACACACACACACACACACACACACACACTCACACACACTCACACACACACACACACACACACACACACACACACACACACACACACACACACACACACACACCACACACACACACAGACACACACCACACACACACACAGACACACACTCACACACAGACAAACACACACACACACACACACACACACACACACACACACAGACACACACACACACACACTGCTCTCACCCGCTAATAAAAGCAGCCGTCCAGTGGGTTTCCGGTCGAAGGGAAAGCATTCTGGGAATGTTTAGTCTTGATTTAATAAGGACTTTTAATCAAGTTGCTCTCTTTTGGTGCGACGCTGCACCAGTCACGAGTCAAACGAGGGCACATGTCACGCTGCGGGCGCACGCTTGCGTTTGATGTCGGTGTAAATCGGTGGAGGTTAGAGCGGGAATAAAGGCTGTATTTACAGAGCTGCTCTCTGATGTGCGGCTGCCCCGGGACGGAGGGCAGGTCTGACTCTACTCTCTCCAGTCCTCCGCTGCAGAACGCTTGCGGTGCGGCTGTAAGTTAGGAAATCAGGCCGAGAGCACATATATTTTCAAGTGAATGAATAAAGCAGCGCTGCTCTAGACACCGACTGGGTGGTCAGAGAGGATTTACCTACTCAGTCGAAATGTTCTTCAAATATTTATGTCAGTGTATTTCTGTCCCGAGGCAAATGCGTCCCTGGACTGCAGGCGTAACCCCGGAGCAGGCGTGTGTTTTCTGTACGGGTCAGGCAACGGCATGACTGTCATCAGAGAGGAGCAGAAAAAGACTGGTCAAATCAAATGGTTTGCATCATCATCATCATCATCATCATCATCATCAGCTGTGGCCAATGTCATCATAGCAGTATCATCATTTATTAGTGTGTGTGTGTGTGTGTGTGTGTGTGTGTGTGTGAGATGAGGCCTTCAGGAGAGTTTTTGCTGAACTCAGGGTCAAGGTCAGACATGTGTTCATACATGGAGACTGTTATCTGTTACCGTGCATCTCTATGGCAGCTGCTTGGCTGGCACATGCGTGACCTGGATGCTGCTGTTTTTGCTTTTAAGACAATTTATTATGCCATATAAGACTTGACACTACATTACTAGTATGCTGATTTGCTGCTCAAGACATATTTTTGATAATTATCAATGTTAAATATAGTTGTGCTGCCTGATATTTTTGTGTGACACTAAAAAAAAAAAAGGAAATTCCTGTTTTTGTTCAACAAGGATTCATTAAATTGGTCGCTAGTGTCACTAAAGACATGTTACCTTTTCTTTTATAAAATAGCATTTATCAGATATTTTAACAAATCAGAATGATTTCTGAAGGATCATGTGACACCGAAGACTGGCGTCATGATGCTAAGAATGAAATCAATGAACACATGAACACATATTCAGAGAGAAATGATGTTAGTGTAAAACCCGGCCGGACCGGTCTGTCCTCAAACAGATTAAACTGGTGTCCTGCTTCTCGCTGTCTGCCTTAATGCTGTGATTCATGGGTTTAATGGATTTAACCGAGCCACTCATTTAACCTCGTTCTCATACGGTAGGAACAGACTGAAAAAATAACAATGATAATGGATTTTAATGTTAAAGACTGTACAAAAATCTGTTCATTGCTCAGTTCCCCTTCTATATACAGTGAAAACTGTATTATAGTATAACAGTAGTATACCGTTTTTGGAAGTAAATAAACATAAATGGACATCGCCACAATTCCCTGTCAATTTTATATTTTTTTGTTGTTGAAATAACAGTTTTCTTAATTTTTCTTATCAGTTTTGTACATTATGATTGTATGTCACAATGTTTATTGCATTATTTCAGTCCCCATGATGGTGTTAGTGTTGAGAGACTATGCACCTTCTTTACAGAAATGTTGGGATGTTTAAAATAAAATAAAATAATAATTCCTGTGCCAATATTAAGCTCACAACAGAAAATAGATATAACAAATGTTTAAACTGAGAAATTTTGCTAATTTTATGCACAAAATGAGATTTCAAATTTGATGCCAGGTCTCAAACTGGTCTTATTTCTTTCTAAACAGTCTGAGGACATCTGGACATTATGGAGGTTATGACTTTCTGTTGCTTTGGTTCATCATGTCCCTTTCTTTTGTGGTTCTCAGTGGTTATTATAACAGTTAATGAAATTAAGGCATTTAATTTAAGTTAAAACCAGAAAACCTAAAATGTTGCTACCATATTTTTTACACTAAAATTCTGGCAAGCGCAGCTGTTTTGTGTGTGTGTGTGTGTGTGTGTCTGTGTGTGTCTGTGTGTGTGTGTGTGTGTCTGTGTGTGTGTGTGTGTGTGTGTGTGTGTGTGTGTGTGTGTGTGTGTGTGTGTGTGTGTGTGTGTGTGTGTGTGTGTGTGTGTGTGTGTGTGTGTGTGTGTGTGTGTGTGTGTGTGTGTGTGTGTGTGTGTGTGTGTGTGTGTGTGTGTGTGTCTGTGTGTGTGTGTGTGTGTGTGTGTGTGTGTGTGTGTGTGTGTGTGTGTGTGTGTGTGTGTGTGTGTGTGTGTGTGTGTGTGTGTGTGTGTGTGTCTGTGTGTGTGTGTGTGTGTGTGTGTCTGTGTGTGTGTGTGTGTGTGTGTGTGTGTGTGTGTAAGCAGCCCAGCTCATCAGCCCAGCTCTGATAAGATCCTGCTGATTTATTGCTGTGTTTATGGAGCTCCGTGAGGATTTGCATGTTCCCCAAGAGAGAGCGGATGTTTCCTCGAGTCCGTGTCTGTGTGTCAGCGTCTGCGGCTCGGACCGTGTGAAGTCTGCGCTGCGTTCCAGAGCGTCCTGAGAGCTCGTAGTGCTCCGTTCTGAAGCCGCTGGGCGCAGCACACTACACTAAATGTATATCTCTTTCTGTGGTAATGAGAGATTAGCTCGACGGGTGCGGAGCAGTCTGTGTGTGTTCAGCGAGCAGCGATGTTTAATTCAGACCGGATGATACTGATTTCCAGAGCCAGCTCAAGGCATAAACAAACTAAGCGGCCGCTCAGGGCCCCGTGTCCACCAGGGGCCCCTCAAGAGGAGCCTACATGAAAGTACCTTTTGTTTTATTTATTTAATTTGGGCAATGATAATTATGCGAAAGTACAATATTAAATAATGTAATAATCTCTACGTATTATTTTATTATTTCCACGTTGTTCCGCATCTTTTTTCCGGAGCTTGTCTTTCTCTGGTTATTCAGTTAAACATTAACCAATTAACTAGACATTAACATTAACCTGCTTGTAGACATCAGCAACAAACATTTTATTATAATATAACATTTTTCATGATTAAAGTTTTTGTCTTCTACGTTAAAGTAACTGTCGTGGGTATATTTTATTCTGTGATTCCCGCTTGATTTACATTATTACACTTATTACACGGCTTCTTGACACAAAAGTAAATAATTAGACAAAGAACCTTGATTTGAGCTGAAATATTTGCCAGCAGTGTTGTGTGTGAAAGGAGCGAGGGAGTCCGTGAAACCAGGTCCGTATTACTGAACTGAGTTTTAATATTTTATTGGCCAACCAAACACAGTTTCCATGAAGAAACACTTTTCCCAGCTGCAGGCAGTGACCGGTCCACCGCTGTTATTAGTTTTACCGGTTATTATCTGAGAATAACTAACCAGAATGTGCCACTGACCAATCAGGATCCAGGATTCCACCGAGCCCAGCTTTAGGTTCTTTCCCTCGTCTGCTTTGTGACTGATATTATTCTCCAGCTTCATTATACCTCAGTCATCTACAGACAGATCAAGAGTTGTTGTCTTACAGATGTTCTCTGCTGTTTAATGTTTATTAGAAAAACATACAACTGTGATTAATATTTCTGTAAAAGCATTGTCTGCTGTTTAATTCAGCTGTCTTTTATGACTTTGAATGTTAAGTTCAAACAGCTCCTGAGAAGAAATAAAAGAAGAGGAAGAGTAAAAACAAACACTAGTATGATGTAAGTAACACTACAACAAACAGATGGGGAGCGTTAGATTTGTGTGAATAATCAAGCTTTGACAATAATCATATTAGGGGCCCCGAATAAACTTCAGCTTAGGGCCCTTGAAAGGCTTGGGCCGGCCCTGATGATTTCTGTTGTTTTCAGTCATATCTTATTTTGTGTCTAATATCTAAAGCATCCAGCGTCTGAAGTGGTTTCTGTTAGAAGCGCTGACAGTCAAGAAAACACCAGCCGTGACTGATGAGTGGTATTTTAAAGACCTTTCTCTATGTGTGTGTGTGTGTGTGTGTGTGTGTGTGTGTGAGTGTGTGTGTGTGTGTGTGTGTGTGTGTGTGAGTGTGTGTGAGTGTGTCTGTGTGTGTGTGAGTGTGTGTGTGTGAGTGTGTGTGTGTGTGTGTGTGTGTGTGTGTGTGTGAGTGTGTGTGTGTGTGTGTGTGTGTGTGTGTGTGTGTGTGTGTGTGTGTGTGTGTGTGTGTGTGTGAGTGTGTGTGTGTGTGTGTGTGTGTGTGTGTGTGTGTGTGTGTGTGTGTGTGTGTGTGTGTGTGTGTGTGTGTGTGTGTGTGTGTGTGTGTGTGTGTGTGTGTGTGTGTGTGTGTGAGTGTGTCTGTGTGTGTGTGTGTGTGTGTGTGTGTGTGTGTGTGAGTGTGTGTGTGTGTGTGTGTGTGTGTGTGTGTGTGTGTGTGTGTGTGTGTGTGTGTGTGTGTGTGTGAGTGTGTGTGTGTGTGAGTGTGTGTGTGTGTGTGTGTGTGAGTGTGTGTAGGTGATGTTGTCCTCTCTCCATCAGGACTCTCTGTAGTGATTGGAATTTAAGCCACAGGTAGGTATTAAAGTGCTGCAGGAGTTTGAGAAAGTAATTGAGGAGGCGGCGGTGGCTGAAAGCTTCTTTAGATTCTCTCAGTGAAGAAACAGGTCGCTGCTCTGAGGAGATCTCTCAGCTCGCTCTTCTGTGTGTGAGAAGTACTCTAAATGTGTGTGAGGATCCAGATGTGGGCTTTCCTCACGAGTTCAGTGATGGGTGATCTGTGAGTTTATTGATGTGGGAACACGTTGATTTATGTATCAGATAATCTAAAGCTACTGTTTTCTTCAAGCTGCACTGAAGAAGAAGAAGAAGGGAAAAAAGAAACAGAAGTTAAATTAAAAGCGATGTTTTGGAGTAAAAAGTCTTCTAAAATATTCTACATAGCCCTTTGTGTTATATATGCATAAGAATAATTTCTGTGTAAAGGTTGACCTCAGTTCATCTGTAAGTGATCTTCTGTCATCATTACTCTTCCTCAAACGGCACGTGTTTGAGTTCATGAGTGATAGATGATGACTGATGGGGTGTTTGTGGGTGGTCTGTGATCCTGTCCTCCTTCAGGTCCTCTCCGTTCAGATCCCACGTTTGCTGTAGATGTCATGAGATCACTGCAGATGAATCAGTGTTTCTTCATCAGTTCATGATGTCTCCTGCAGGCTCACTTCTGATGATCAGAGCGTCTGTTCAGAGTCTGCTTTGTAAAAATAATGTAAAAAAAGATTTGTGAGAAGATCATATCTTTGGATTAATACAGCAGCTTGTTTCTGCCACAGAATTCAAGTTCCTTGATTAATTGAGTTCCTTTTTAATTGAAATATATATATATATATATATATATATATATATATATATATATATATATATATATATATGAAGTATAAATATAACTGTGAAATAAAGTCTCAGTTGCTTTACTTCTGCTTCGTTCTTCTCCAGGAAAGAAAAAGCGTAGTTTTCTCCGACTCACACTGAATTTACACCAAAACCACCACCACATTGTTGAATCTGGCCAGAATCCTCTGGAAACATACCATACATTAGTTTAGGACAGACTATACAAGCATGAAGGACAGAAAACTTCAACTTCTTTTCTGAGCAAACTATTCCTTTACTGATCAAGCGAGCGCTCAGTTCTCTGATATTAACGGGGAATGATGTGAGAGACACGTGTGTGTGATTATACGCTCTGTGTGGGAGCAGGAGGAGGACACGGCTCTGCTGGGATTGTTTGGATCAGCGTGAAGCTCTTCTCCATCACGGTCAGTCTCTCGAGCCGATTGTGGGGCTCTTATTCTCATTTTGATGCCGGATGTTCCCCAGGTCTTCCTGTGAGGGAGCTTCAGGGTTTCTGCGTCCCGGTTGTTTCTATGAGGATCTATGTTTTTATTTGATCTGTGAGAGAGCGTGTGAATCTCCTGACGCTGTGAACACAGATTACAGGCCGACTCAATAAAGCCTCTCAGTCTGTAATTAAGTCAATCACAAACGCCGCTCATATTTCATTAGCTCTGCTGAGGTAATGGTCTACGTCTGAGGACAGAATTCATTTTTCTATCAGATCTGCTGTCTGAAGCACAAATGGACCTTGAAATGAGACGCAATGACTGATATTCCATCGCCGTTTATTATTAGCTTTAACAGAAACGTGTTTGGTGCAAATCAGAGTAAAGGGACCCTGAGGAACATCATACAGATGTTTGAATTTTAAGAGGAAATCTCTGTCGTAAAGCACATTGTTCGCCAAAAAATAAGATAAATGATCCATATTTCACACTTTTGATAAGACATCTGTATAACATCAGAAATGTTCATCAATGTTCAGAAACAGACAAAGAAAGAACAAAGCAAATATTTAATCTGAAAATGTTGCATGTATGAGTTGTATTTATTGTTCAGTATTTAATTTACAATTTATAATTGTTAATATTTTATGAATTCAGTTTATTACAAGTTTAAGTGTTAAAATAAAATTATGAAAAGAAAATATAAATATTTAATAAAATAAAACATTTCATAAGGCCCTTGAAATTAAATTAATTAAGTTATTTTTAAATTGTATAAGTCTCAAAATTTCAGTCAACTAGACAAACTTTTTTAGTTAGAAAACGTAATGCAGAAAAATGCATTTAAAACAAAACAAAACAAAAAAACATTTGGAACGAAATGAAACAGAATGAAATAATTTAAATAAAAGTGTGATGTCAGCTGAATGATTCGTTTAGTGAAGCTCCCGATGGTCAAGACACACACACACACACACACACACACACACACACACACACACACACACACACACACACACACACACACACACACACACACACACACACACACACACACACACACACACACACACACACACACACACACACACACACACTCACACACACTGCATCAGGTCTAATGAAGCCCTCCAATTCCTGCATGCCTCATTTGATAGAGCATTAAGCCACTTTTTCAATAAGTGAGAGACGTGGAGCGGGAGAGGAGAAACCCAGAGCCGGAGGAAGTGAAGAGGAGCACAGAGATGACCTTTGTCCTCTCGGAGCGCTTCATTAAAACGAGCGGGTGTTTAATTCAGTCTCCGAACGAGACACCTGTGATTGTACAGCAGCTTGGATACCTGCTCACCTGAGCCCTGTGTGACAGAGTTAAAGAGGCTCCTCTGGGCCCCGGCTGACATTTAGATCGGACCTGATCGTCTCCCTCCTGTAGACCTGGCTCTTAATTAGCCGAGCTGGAAGAGGCCATTTATCTTCATCTCAACCGTACGGCTGTGAATCATCTGCTCGTTTTAGAGTCGCTTTAAACCTAACATCTCATTTTAGCCGCTGTTCTCTCAGTCTGAGCAGCAGTATCGCTCTTTGAAGGCTTCATAAAGGACTAGTTTATTTAGTTCTCACGCAGCTCCTTCGGTGCTTGTTTATTGAATCTTTTGGCCACCCATAAAGTGCGTAATAAAGACGAGCTCGGCCCCCCTGCAAAGACTGCTCCAGATCCGTCCTCCTCCTCCTGAACTCTGATTGTGGTTTTGTCCTGATGTTGTACAGAAGTCTTTCACGTTGCCCACCGCCTCGCTCTCTTGCAGCTTCACACACACACACACACACACACACACACACGTTTGACGGTGTCTTGAGAATAAACTGGTGTGTTTTCCAGCTGCACAGTGACTAACACTGATACCGTATATAAATGAACATCATTTTATACACAGAAAAAGCGAGGAAATGAAACTGGGGTTAGCCTGTCATGGTTAGCCATCGCATTCAGTGATATTACACAACAATAGTTTCGTATGCAATGAAATCTTAATTCCTGCTCTCCAGATGGAAGGAAGTCGATCTGCTCGTCGGGCGACAGCAGTGAGTCTGGTCACGGATGTAACAGGAGCACAACTGATTTGGCCGGCTTGCCTGACAGATGTTGTGCTGGGCTCTGGCTCTCGGTGTCCGGTTTAATGGAGCGGTTTGGAAGCTGTCCCATTCCTGCCCCAACAATGAGTCTGAATCAGCCCCCTGCTCCTGCCCCAGCCATTCAGAGCCGCGTCTGGAGCCGGTCTGCAGGGGAACCTGATTCTCCAGCCTTCAGCCCTCATGAGCCATTATCTGATAGAGTTTCTAAACCAACAGCAGATGCCCTGTGTGTGACACACACACACACACACACACACACAGATCTGACCTTATGCACAGTTGTCGCCTGTCATCGTTTTTATGTTACAATACTATTATCTTAACCAATGGTGTGAGTTTGGGGCGGGGCTATTGTTTTTCTGACTAATGGCCAATGGGAGCAGTGTTCAGTGTGATTTACAGAACTGCACACAAAATGCCACAAAATCTCTTGTCAAAGGAAGCACTGCATTTCAAAAAATACTTGCAAGCACCATGTTAAATGGTATTAGATTTTCTGTGTTACATAAAGAATTGTGTATTGCGTTTAGCAAAAAAAATGTTTTATGAAATTAGCGCTTGAAAACTTAGTTTTATTTGTAATGTGGAAAAAACCTTTTACAGTGAATATTTTTTGCAGCATGTAAACACACACGTTACACAAGCAGCTTGAGTCAGATCTCAGTGTAGGACACGAGTTAAACTAGCAGCAGGACGTTTGGTGTGATGGAGCCAATCAAAGGCAATTACATGCATCGCTCGATGACACCCAAACAGAAACTGAGAGCAGCATCCTCTGTGTCTGTCAGCGGTTCTCTACTCACGTTTTGAGTGGTTTATTCCTCCTTACGGCTCGATTGAGTGATTATTTGCCCACATCTCCCCACTGCATCTCTTGCTCTCACGAATGATGCCTGTCAGTTGTGTTCTCCAATCCCAGTCAGTCAGACTGGAGTCTCTGAAAGATGTTAGTAGCTCCATATATCACTCAAAACACCAAAGTCTGGCACTTTTAAAGCTTTGATCAGTTTGCTTGAGAATCGTATTTGAAGCATTTTTTTATTAACAGAAAATGCTGATCAAAAGACCTTAATTTGTAAATAACCTACAATATTCCTGTTTTGTCTGAATTTCTTTCTCGTTGTCTCTCAGTTTTATGCTCTGTACGCACTGCTATATGCATCAAAGGGTAAATTTTTATTTTAGTTCTAAACGATCAGAAAGAGTGTGTGACTGTGCATTATAAAACAATTACACAACTACTCAAGACGTAGTCTAGTCTGTGCAAGGACACAGTAAAGTTCTGCCCCAGTCTAACTGTGTTTGGTAGAGTTGCTCGAAATGCCTGCCTCTAGCATGTTTCTTCAAAATGGAGTGGCACTAAAGTGAACATCATCAAACCCATCAGCAGCAGAGAACGCTGCTATATGATTTCTCCAACTGCATTAGAACTCTTTTTATTATGAATCATGTTCTGACACACGTCTGAACTCAGTAATTTGTCAAATGAGAGTCATCTGCCTTAATGTCCGTACATTGGATTTTAGGACAATGAGAGGATGCAGGAATCTTGTAGGATTAAAACGGTCCTGAAGATAAAAGCGTGTAGTGTTAATGAAGCAGAAAGTGTGAGGTATTGAGCTGAGCAGAGCTCCTCCCTCTGGTCGCCATCCTCTCTGGTGTTCATTATTGGTTTTGAGGTCTTGGCTGATGGGCTGTTTGCTCGCATTCGGTCCCTCCTGCGGTGGAGCGGCCTGTCAGGGGTTTTCCCAGAGGAGCTGCAGTGAAAAGACAAGCTGAAGAACCTCTTGAGTGTCCCAGCAGAGCACTGTGCAATGAAAGACTTCAGCCATTAGCTCCCTGTATTTCCTGCTTATTCTTAATTATTTCATTCTCTGATTCTGTCCATATGCGACTGTTTCTCTCCTTTTCTCACACACCTAATCTATTTTTCATAAGCACTGCAAACTGATGCATATTAAGTGGAGACCGGTTTCTAAGTGTCCTGTGTTCAGGTCAGTACCAAGCCAGTCCTGTTTGGCAGAACTTGTGTACTTCACTTCCTGTCTGTCATGCCTCCGTTTCCCCAAGAGTTGAGTGTGTGTTCTGTGCAATGGGCTGGAAAACAAGCATGGCCCTGTGAGCTCCTCCTTTATTTCCTTTAGATTTGTGGTTCAGATGTGTCTCGGACATCAGACACCTTACTCCAGTGGTCTCCAACTCAATTCCTGAAGGGCCATAGCTCTGCCAAATTTAGCTCCAGCTCACACTTTCTCAAAGTTTCTAGCCATTCAGAAGAGCCTGACTAGCTGGATCAGGTGTGTTTGATTAGGGTTGGAGCTAAACTGTGCAGAGCTGTGGCCCTCCAAAAACTAAGTTTGAGACCAGTGCCTTTCAGATGTCTCAAAAATATAGAGCTGTGGCTGTGTGTTTAAGCGAGAGGCTTGTTTCAGGGCTGTAATGAAGTCAGTTTCAGCAGCAGCAGCAGTTCAGTCGAGGTCAGCTTGCGTTGGGCCGGAGCCGGCGGGATGGGGGTCTGGCTCCAGCCCAGTCGAGAGTAAAGTCATTCGTCTGGATATATATGACTGGTAATGCAACACTGCCCGGTGTGGAGCAGCTCTAAAATATTAACTCTCATTAAGTAGAGACGGGAAACACTGTAAGCCAAGCCCAATCCAATCAGGAAGGATGTCAGTGTGTGTTGCAGCTGTGTCGGAGAGAGATATGCTTCACGTGGCTTCTTGGGACCTGTGACATCATCTTCTTTAGCTAGAACGTGACGACAGGTCGTGATTTCTCAAGTCTTCAACCCTGCTCAAAATAAAGAAGTATGTTTAAAAACCGAGATGGAACTAGTTTGAGATTGGCAATGAATGAATGTTTATGCTGTTTTATTTGAATAGTGACAGGAAGAAGGGGAGGGATCAGGAAAGGTCTGTGAGATAGGATTTGAACTTGGGACACACCCGTAGCGCTTTACGTCAGTGTGCTGCCCACAAGGCTATCAGCACGGTCAGAAGAGTAGTTTTACTTAGCCAGAGTGTCTTGATCAGTCTTGTTCAGTTTAGGGTGGCATTTATCTAAAATAGTTCATTCTGCAGTAGCGAACTGGCACTGAAAAGATGAAGCACCTTCATGTAAGCACACCCTTTGTTTCCAGGAGGCCTGACCAGCAAAACAAGCCATTTATATGTTTTCTAAAACTGTGTTCTTAAAATAGGAAATATGCTTGATCTCCATTGACTCAGAGTCTAAAGCGAAACAATCTGTGACCATTTTAAACAACGCAATTTCTTTTAAGGAAATCTGTAAGCTCAGATCCAAAGACTGGCTCTGACATTCAACAACTAGCTTCAACTTGCCCAGACTGAAAATCAGGGAAAAATCTGGGCAAAAGTCATGGAGTGTATTCCAGCCTCAATCAGCACAGTCTACATTTGTCAATGTGACAGACGTTTAAAGATTTGCTGCAACTACACTTGCAGACACTGGCAAGTCAAAAGAGAGTAATTTTTTTCCGTAGAATCGCTGGTTTGAGTATCCTTGTTTCTGAATCCTGGAAATTGCATATAGAGACAATCAGATTGGTCCTGGAGATTACAGTGCACATGAACAGACAGCAGGCCGTCTGAGGCTGGAGACAGATGTAGGTGCAGTGATCCTTCGGCTACGCAAGACCAGACTGGGTTGGTCTTCTTCTGGTTTGGCCATGGATGAAATTGCAGGCTGAGCTCCTGTGGTGAAGCCCAAGACTCTCCAGATTCATGCTCTCAGTAATTCCCTCCCGTCTCTGTCCTGCCTTCTCTCTCGTCTTCATCCCTCCATCGCTCTACCGCAGTATTTGTCTTGCGGTCATGGGTCAATAAACATCAGCACAAAAAATGACATAGGCTGAAGAAAGAATAAAACAAAAAAGCAAGGGAAGCTCTTTGAAAGGACTGCAGCAAGAGAAAACAAACTGAAGGCAGGCTGTGTTTCTTCTGCAGGATGTGGCAGTTTATCATATATTAGTGTTTATAATTCATGTCTTATCTGTCCAGATTTCCTCTGTTGTTCTTGAAAGCAGGAAGTACCCCAGATGTGTACGTTTGTTTTAAGGACCCGTGTTCGGTGTCGCATTTAACATGCATGGATTTCAAGCAGATGTTGCTTGTTTTTTAAAAAAACAAAACAAAGAAAATAGAAAATAATCTTTTTCAGATCAAATTCAACACAAGTCAGTGCAGTGCAAACTGAGTTCGAATGCAACGCGGTAATCTGGTCTCGTAAGAAGCCATTACTGACTTGTTATTTCCTGGGAACCCAAACACAGAGTAAACTGTGTATAAACTCGTCAGATCTGCTTCCCTCACACAGTAAACACACACACACACACATGGCGAGGTCAGGCGGTGTGAGAAGGCCCCGTATGAACCTCGCTGCAGTGCCAGGCCTTACACCTCAAAGATTACAGGCCATTTTTATGGGCTGGGTTCGGAGAGACTTTCGTACCCTGCTGTTACTGCTGGGGAGAGAGCTCACTTCACACCGATGAGGGGGCTTCTGCCACCCTGCTGCGTGACAGGCTCTTGATAAACTGTGTTTCTGCTTAGACACCATATTATGTAACCACTGAAGTCATGCAGTATGCTCGAATTATGGGGGCCAAACATTTGAAGCTAATTTTGATTAGATTAACTCGAAACAAACAGATGTTTTGTTGTAGATGTTCTCCACCCAAATGGGTTTATTACAACTTACAATGAAGTAATATTTTTCATGCTGAGATACAGAAAACTAATATAAACAGAGCTTCAGGCAACTCATTTAAACCGTGTATACAATAACAAAGAAACTGTGGAAGTCAAAAAATTCAACTGACACAACTTCTCATTTGTCTTCTTCTGGATGGCTTTAATTACTGCGAAGAGAACCTGCAGAACATTGTTCAGAAGAAACACTTCTATATCACAGGAGACTTACTGACATTCTCAGTTATGTGTTTATTGCAATATCCACTTTGTCTCCTGGCTTGTTTGGCTTGTCTTTTTTTGCTAAAGATGATGGTTAATGTGTTCTCAGTGTGATCTCAGATGTTTCTCTGCAAATTCTTTCAGGGCCAAATGTGAGTTGGTGGTTTTTTTTTCAGTACAGACGACAGCTCTGTCTTCAAGCATGTGTTCCTCATCTCGTCATGGCTTATTATCTGAAGGTGAGTCTGCTCTGAGAGCTGACATTGATTGAATTGTGCTCGGCTCTCTGAGTCCAAAACACCAGCATATGGGTTCATGAATTATTGGCTAACTCTAGCTGTGAATTAGAGTCTCTGAGATTATTATGGCTGATGTTGTGGTCCCTGTCCCCAGCGCAGCGGCAGTAGGAGTGCTGTGAGGGAGGTTTAATGATGTAGTGCTGTTTTATTGGGTTATTAAGTGCTTTTGTGTGTCAGGGCTATTAACCTTGAGATAATGTTAAATTAGAGAGTTGAACTCAGGCAGGCATTTGAATGTGTTTGGTACCTTGAAACTTTTCCAGAGAGCATTTATCTTTATGTGGAGGATTCAAATGGCCTGCCCAGATTGGAGGAGAGCGAGCGTTGGGGGAAGACAGATGCAAAATGTTAATAAGGTGGTAGAGAAGATGGTATGCTAATGATTTTTGTGGTTTCTCACTTTTTCTTCCTCTTTCTCGAGCCACCGTAGTGTTTTGTAACCACTGTGCTTGTTCAGACTTCACTATGGCACAGATCTAAAGCTCCGCAGCTTTTGTGAGGTGCATTCCACAGTCAACAGCCGCAATAAAAGGCCAATTTGTCTACCATGGGACCCTCTGGAGGGCTGATCTGGCAGCTCAGAGAAACTCTACCGGGAACAAACGCAAACACTGAATGGTGGAAATGGCAGCCGTAGCGAAATGTTGCATGATAGTCGCTGAGGTAAAATCACAGCCAGTCCGCAAAATGGCCCTTGTCGTTTACCATGAAACTGGCGTAAATGTCTGCTTTGCTATTTGCTCACTGGAATGCTGATGTAATCTGGGCGGAACATTGACTGCGGGTTGGATTCGAGAGTCTAATTATTGCTGAATACAAACCCGAGGTCAAGGAAGGCTCAGTGTTTTCACTGAAGCAGGAGCCGGAGACTCTCACAGATATGGGGCATGTTTAGGCATGTCTTCACGGTGAAACCTGCTCCTTTGTTAGTCTGCAATGGCTTTTGCATTTGTGTGGTCCAAATATATTTCCGTTCCTGTGTTTCAGAGCTGGTCTGTGAACCAAGCGACTGAAAACATGTGCCACAGTTTTTTCTTTTTTGGACTGGCTTTGCTCCAAAACAACAATTTCATATGGCAAAAGCTTAAACTAAGATCAGTCGAGCAGTAAAAACTGTATAAAGAGTATATATAATGTAGGTAGTTGAGTTTTGGAAAACGTGCATCTTTATATTGAGGTTTACTCTGCTCTAAGGTCATCTTACTGTTCTACATTACACATACAGTAAGCAGGAGGGACTATGTCTCTTATATAAAGGTCTAATCTACAGCTATAAAAAAACATATGCTCGTATCTATAAAAATATACCATAAGTAACATAGAGCTCTAGATGGATCTTCCAAAACACTTTATGCAAAGTTAATGTAAAGGTCACATCATCTAGTTACCCAGTTTCAATGCTTTTACCTTCGACCTTGTCTACCTTCATATGGTCTTAATCAGCTGTGTGTGTGTAATGCTAGTAAAACTATCATCTGTTCTCTAAAGCATTGAACAACATTAAAACTTTAAGTAGGTCAGACTAATGACTCTGCGAATAATGTTTTAAAAAGAAAAGCATGTTTTTGATCCAAGCCACAAGACAGGTAGGACATCCTTTTTTAGGAGAAATACGAGAAGAGCAAACCTGCTGCTCATCGAATCTTTCCCATTGATTGTTTCATGAGGACATCAAAGAGAGCTGGACGTTTTAGATAGACTTAAGAGAGCTAGTGAGAGCATGATTAAAACAGCAGCAAACACCTCGAGGGACTGTCCAAACCCTGCCAGAGCTCTGTGTGATAACATCAGCACACAGGCCCATATTACTCGCAGGCCCATAAAGTCGAACGCCACTCCCTACTGTTTTGCCAGAGCCTAATTGTCATGTAATAACCCTCTTCGGTCTGACCTTGCTGTGGAAACCTCCTGGGTCTACAGCTCAGGGCTAGACACTTCTACAGGCTTGGGTTGGACTCGAGGCTTGGGAAAGTTTTGTAACTCTGGAGTTTTAATAGATCAGATGGGTGTTTTAAAGGCCTGGTTTAGAGCTACAGATTGCTGGGTGTTGTCTTGTGATTCTGAGGGTAGGCAGATATGAGCAAGGGTGGATGAGTTCACAGGGAGACACTGACATCTGCGTTTTGTCATTAAGAAGATGCTTTTATCCTCAGTGTTTTCACAAACGAGAAACTTAACATGTGGTTTATCATATGAGAACAGCAGTTCTCAGAGCCTTGCAGAAGCTACAGCAGAAGTGAAAGAGCAGAGAAGTATAAGAGAGAAGATAGAAGAGAGGAGAGGTGGTAATCTATGGAAAGAGAAACATGAACCAGCCCTGTGATGCAGACAGTGCTATTTGTGTTTGGCTACTGCTTGTCTTGGTCTTATTTTTGTGCAATGACACCCTGTCTTACTTTAATCTAGTATAGCATTCTCTTCCCAGAATGCCCTGCGAACTTCAGTGAGATGAACAGATGGCAAAGGAGCGCTGAGATATGTGAAATGTGTTAAAGGTGTTACAGTGTGTTTGCAATGAGAGTGATTACATCTAAAGTCACTGTACTGTTGGTCATATCCGGCGCTGTGGAAGAAATAAAATGAATGAGTAGACCTCCAGATTGAGTGAGTTATACCATAAAGGACCTTAGTGGGGCCATCCTCTCACAGGATCGAGGCAGCATTTCTGAATGCTCCCTGCTTGCTTAAATTAATTTACATGTGTTTTCAATCTTGTCCTGCAGAGTTTATCTCCAAGACGTCTTCCCGGAGGTTTCCAGTGATCACGAGAACCTTGATTAATAGGTTCAAATGTGTTTAAAGTCTGCTGGACAGAGCACCCCTGTGCAATTATATCACTGAGCACTTGAATAAAGTCAAACTCCTTTCTTTAATATCATTGCATTACATGCTTTAGATCTTCGCATGAAGCTCTTCTGTAGGGATGGACCACAATTCTTCCAAAATATATTCCCTAGTAATAGAGCAAAGGTCTGTTTAACAGACTCCCATAGGTGTTCAGTTGGCTTGAGATCTGATGACTGCAAGAACATATCATGAATTATGACATTTTCATCTCATCAGCCATTGATCCTAGTGCCCTACGGGTCAGGAGAGAAATGTTTCATCATAGGATAAAGGTTTGAAGTGACCCAAGCCATGAAAACAGAACAGTGTCAGCAGATCCACCTGAATGTTTTTCTAATTTAAATGCTTATATATTTAAGCAATAATGCATGAAAGGCTCTGCAATATCATGCACTGTTTCAGTCATGACTATTTCTCCAATATAGTCTCCATGGCTTATTATGAAGATTGAGAAGATATAGTATATCTCAACTTTTTTTGGACTGACTCATGATTATACAACACAATTAATTCCTGTGTGCGTAACATCCAGTTTGATTACTGGCTTCACCTTTGAAGAACAATACACAGAGTAGTTGTCTTTGTACAGTAAGAAGGTCAGTCCGAGTGCTTTACGTCACGTCTCCGTTATTGAGGTCTAGAGCTATTTATTTCATGGTTCACTCTGAGGACATGTGAAAAATGACCTCTCTCTGTCTCTCTCTCTCTCTCTCTCTCTCTCTCTCTCTCTCTCTCTGTCTCTCTCTCTGTCTCTCTCTCTCTCTCTCTCTCTCTCTCTCTCTCTCTCTCTCTCTCTCTCTCTCTCTCTCTCTCTCTCTCTCTCTCTCTCTCTCTCTCTCTCTCTCTCTCTCTCTCTGTCTCTCTCTCTCTCTCTCTCTCTCTCTCTCTCTCTCTCTCTCTCTCTCTCTCTCTCTCTCTCTCTCTCTCTCTCTCTCTCTCTCTCTCTCTCTCTCTCTCTCTCTCTCTCTCTCTCTCTCTCTCTCTCTCTCTCTCTCTCTCTCTCTCTCTCTCTCTCTCTCTCTCTCTCTCTCTCTCTCTCTCTCTCTCTCTCTCTCTCTCTCTCTCTCTCTCTCTCTCTCTCTCTCTCTCTCTCTCTCTCTCTCTCTCTCTCTCTCTCTCTCTCTCTCTCTCTCTCTCTCTCTCTCTCTCTCTCTCTCTCTCTCTCTCTCTCTCTCTCTCTCTCTGACCTGCTCACAAAGCTGTGAACCTGTTTACAGCTGATGACTCAGGATTCATCGAGTTCTGTATCATGTCCTGTGGGTAAACACACTCCTGTTTCCTCAAGCCCTGACATGCAGATTCTGACCCGCTTGTGTTCTAGATGACTCTCTGATTATTACAGATCACGCACATTATTTGCGTAATGGCCTGTTTCCAGCGGGGCCGGGGCCGCGCGTCTTTTGGTCACTTGTATTCATGTTACTGGGCCGCTGTTTAACCCCCAGAGACTGCGTCTCCACGCCGCTATTGTTTGCAGGGCCCTCTCAGAATAACAATGTTAGCGCTGTAGGGTGACCACGGGGGACATTCAGCCAAAGAGTTAAACGATTGGATATTTAGCATAATAGCATTGGGATCGACAGTGGCCCAGGCCTGGGTGACGACCTCTGACCTCACTCTTCAGGGACCAAACGGTTGCAGCCGAGGAGGTCAAGAGGTGGCTAATCCATTACCGTAGCCAGCAGGAAAGGACACAGCAGACAGTGTTTACTGTTGTATAGAGGGCCTGTATCTCACTAATTGAATCTGGAGCAGGGCTAAGTGTGCTAGCGGTTGAGCTGTTGTCATTCAGTTAGCGTTTGTTGCTTTTCCCAGCTCTTTCATCAGCTGTGAAAGCTTGCTCCGACATGCACGACATAGGTGTGCAGAGTGTGTTTTCTGGAAGACAAGTTCATCATTTCTGTCCATTAACACGAAAGAAGTCTGTACAATTACCATGCTTTATGTAATGTGCTTTTAATTTGATCATAATCATAGATGCACTGCTGAGAGGACTGGAAATAACCTGATGAAATACGACTCTTGTCTGGACAAACTCTGATTGGCTCATGCTCAGAAAACACGAGATGGTGAATAAGACGAGGCCACACACACACACACACAGAGATCGAGTGTGTTTGTATTGGTAGAGAGTTCGAGTTGTGACTTGTGTGTTTGCGGATGCATGAATCTTTTTTAGACCTGTTCTGATGTTTTGCTGTCGTTTCGTCACAAGCAGGCCTTCATCTTCTCAGGAACGTCACAAAGATGATGTAGAAAGCAATGCTTCTGCCGCAAATGGTTTGTTCGAACCAAACCAAAATTCAGTTTCACACTTTGACAGTAGGTGACATTTATAGAAAAGCAGTCTTTACCCCAGTTTACTACGGTACACAAAGCAGCGCTGCACATCTTTCTGTTTCTTTCAAAAGACCTCACATGATGCTAAACCTGGAACAGCATATACATCTTTCAAATGTAGCTTAATTACAATCTTGAATTGCAAAGTTTAAGTGATCTGCATTATAAAAGCGCTATACAAATAAACTTGCATTGAATTAATTTGTTTATGACCTGCTCTTTCTGTAAATGAAATTCTAAGAGTTTCATGCCACATGTTTTCAAACAGATGTTCAGAGTTTTGTGTTCACTATAGTGTTTATCAGGAGGAGGACGTCTGTTTGAGCTTCTCTGTAGTTTTAACATCCACATCTACAGGCATGTGACCAAAAGTACAAGATCTTATTGTTTCTTCAGTTTTCTTCATAGTGTATAGGATGTGATTAAAAAAACCTCTCTGTAAAAAACTGATGGTATGTGAATGTTTGCATTGACTGAACAGATATATATAGAAATATGCAATTGCAATATGCAAAATGCAATTGCTTATGGTAGCGAAAGCTTCATCGATGTCTGTCTGCTCAGTTATATTAAAGCTTGTAAAGGAAAATCAGCGGTTAAATTTAAGTGCATGATGTTTTTGCAGACCTTTCTAGATATAATGCAGCGTAACCGCTTACATCTGCATAGGGTGTCACACAAGGACACCGGCGGGCGTCTGGTGACTGAGCGTGTGCAGACCGCAGCGTCCCTGAGTGACCGTCTTACAGGCTGCACTTTATCTGAGGAAATGCAAGCGCTCCTCTGGGAGCCGGCTTTCTCCGGAGCTCGTGTTGTCCTCTTCAGATCTCATGTGTTGGAGACATGTTTCTCCTTCACCTCAGTGCCAGAAACTCACATTTGCAGATGTTCGAAATCCAACTCCATTTACTGTTTTAATGCGTGTTCCTGGTATTATTATGAACGATTCATCAGTGACCTTAAAAAAACATGTTTTTGTAATCAACACTGCACTGAAATCCACTTGAGCTCTGTTTCCTGTTAACTGTTTGTCTGATATCACCAACACACTCTCAGCCGTATATGCATGTAAACTCACACACACACACACACACACACACACACACACACACACACACACACACACACACACACACAATAGACAGATCGACACCAGGGACCCTGGATCCTGCACCGCCGCCTCTTGCTGAATCAGCTCAAGCAAAAGTAGGTCACCAACACACGCATATCATCAGGAGCGCTGGGAGAAATAAACAGCTAAATCTGATGCAGTTTTGCTTCAAATGTGATTAAAGCGGCGGAAACACGTGCCCCAGAGTCCTCTGCACCACAAACTGATCAAATCAGGCCATTCTCACAGCACTTTAACATGGCAGAGGTCTGGCAAAGTGATCGTGCATTTTCAAAAACGGCAGCTTTAATATAGCCTGACCTTTATTTATTCAGTGCTTTTAACAATACAGAGTACAGGAGAATGATGTGTCAATGATGCAAAAGGACAATCGTAAACACTTTTCTTTTAAAGCGTTGATGATCATCATCCAACTCGGCTCGGTTCAAATAGCATCTGTGCAATCTATTACGATATTACTGGAAATGAAGTGACTTCCTGTGACCTCTGACCTCATACGAAGCAGTGTTTTGCGCAGATCACGACTGGGTTTGATTTAACATTTTTTTGCTAACGCTCATCTGCTCTATATGTATGCTAATGCTAGTTAATTACTGCTAATTGCTGGCAGTTAATGGTTTAAATCCCTTTTAATTGATTAAAAAAAAACCAAAAGCAACAGGGAATAAAAAAAAGCAAGAACAAAACTAAAACTAAAATAAATGATTTACAGAAAACGCAGGTTTTTGCCTGAAAGCCATTTGTTGGAGCGCTCGTCACGTGAGGTGTGTGCCGATGAATAATAAATGCTTCGTTGACTTGTGTCTGTGCACTAGACGGCAGCTCATGAATTATGGATTGTTATTCTTGGCTAAGCATTCGAACGGGACACGATGATGCCAAAGTGGCACTAACAGCACATTTCTGTTTACATTTCTCTCCCTCTTTCTTAGCGCTTGATCTGCGGCGCTCTTTCTCCTGAGGAGGAGGAATCATTAGCCGTATGCACACTTTGACAGCCGAGAAATTGCTGAAATATGACGGTAAAGGAGTTGAGGGTGATGTAAGAGATGGTTGTGTAGCGGTGATGTGTCACACTGCTACTTACACGAGCGACGTAAATGATTTATCACACGGAGAAAGGAATCTGGTATTGGTGGTGCTCTCGGACTCGGTTATGTCACTCGTTGTTTACCTCCGTCGCATCTGAGGTTGTACTTCCAATCCAAACCAGTGCAGATCTGAAAAGGCGCACGATAAATAAAGTAGGCGGTAGGAGAGGCCGTGGTTGTGTTCTCCACCCTTTGACATCGAGCCCAAACTCCCTCAATCTCTCCTCCAGAACAGGGAGTGTCTGCGTCTGCGTCTGCGCCGGCGGGTGGTTGCCAGGATGTCGCTATGTGGTTGCTAAGGTGTTTTGCTTAGGACGTTGCTTTTTAGTTCGGTCCAAAATCAAATGCATTTGTGTAGTGCTTTTCAGAACATGCATCATCTGGAAGCATGTGCTTTAACATAGAGTGAGCTTTAGTGCTGGCCAATATAATGATAATAAAGAGATGACACGAGTGAAGCCTAGCTGTATTGTATTTATATTGTTGAATAGAGCTGCAGTGACTCAAACACACAGGTGAGAGTTCAGAAGAATTAACGGATTTAAATATTAGTTTAATATTGGTTAACGTGTGTCTGTGGGAAACTGGTGCATCTGATCACTGAAAGTAGACGCAGTGATCGAAAGCCTCTTAAAGTCATCTTGTGTCTTGACTGTCTCTGTTCTTGTGTGTTTGGGACACACTTTCCTGCCAGACCGTCTCAGTCCCGCACAGTGTTAGAAAATGGAGCGCGACCCATTGAAACCATTGCGACTCGATGAATGCTTTTCATTAACCCGTGATTGTGGCCGAGTCTTTTTGGGTGACGCGACCAATCAGACTCGAGGAGAATGAAGCTTCGCTTTCGCCAGCGGTGCAGAAAGCAAAAGCAGAAACTGCTATTTTGATTTGTGCAATAACTAATTTCAAAATCAAATTGTCCCTGTGTATTCATGAAAGAAAAGAAGAAAGCAACTGTCATCCAATCACAATTAACCTCCCCCAGCTCCCTCAAGTGTTCAAGCGCCACAATTCAGTGCTATTTACATAAAGGGAGGCAGTAAATCTCATGTGTACGAAGTGTGTTTGCTTGACATGTACAGTATCAGCAGCACACAGCCTTGTTGCTTCACTTCCCCCTATTTAAATGTAGGTGTAAGACAGAAATAATGTATTCACGTCCATAGAGAAGAAGGGAAAAAAACATGTCAGATGGGCAATTTGAGGTGCCTGCCTGAAAGCCATTTATCCTGGATTGGATGGATCTTTTTTGTGTTATGATAATGTCCACATAATTTATTCCCGAGGATCGGCTCTTCTTTAAAGCCGTCTGACAGATAGACACAAGGACGGCCGTCGTTCTCAATTCATTCTCTAACTAAAAAGAAACCCGTTAAAAGAAGGAGTCGTTTCTAAACGCAAATAGCGAGCCTGAAGTTGGAGGAAGAAAGAGCAGGCAGATTTCGGGCTGGAGTCAGTCAGGGCTCTCCTGTACGTTTGGAGGCTGTGTGAGCAGAATACTGATGAGCCTGTTTTTTGGGGGATTAATTTCCATTTGGAGACGGGGAGTGGTTCCCCTCTCAGCGCGGCGGTGGGCTTCTGCTTTCTCTGTTAGTGCACTGCAGAGCTGACTTTATTATTTATTATTTACTGACACAAGTGAAGCCGCTCACGTGAACGCATGCTTGGGAAGAAAGGTCTCTAAACATAGATGTTCCGCCAAGAACTTTTAACATGCGTTGCACTAAAGGTTCTTCATAGTGGAAAAGCTTTTTTAGATTATTACAATTTCCTTCACACTGAGAAAAAAAACAGATTTACTGCTCAAACACGAAATCTTTACTTGTCACACAATTTCTGACAGCAATCAGCAGATAAATTCACAATTCAACAATTGTCTATAACACACAAATCTAACAGGAAGCATCTTTTCACCGAATGCCACACTAATTCAACACACTTAAAACCAGCCACGGCTTTAGAATAGGCCTACAAACACACGTCTACACACGCTTGATGTATTTCTTTTGTAATACTCTAATCACAAATTGATTTCTTGTCTTGAACGGAAATGTACACAGGAGCTCACGAAGAAGAGCTGTGCGTGTAAATAAATATCATATTATCGCAGTGATGTTTGTGATTGTTCGCTTTAGAAACGTGTTTGTGATATTTTAAATGAAGCGCCTCCTTTAGCAAGAGATCTGAGGCGTTTGCATTTAGCGTGTTCAGCTCCTGGATTTGTGTGGAATGAGAAATGAAAACTGAAAAAAAAAGAAAGTAAGAAGCGTTCACTGAAGGATTCCACGGGAAATCAGAGAGGGTTCTTCGGTGGTGAACACCTCCCCTGGAACCCTGGAAAGAGTTTGACTGAACACGTCCATCCAGATGTGTTTTGATGCTTAGGTCACGTTCCCCTGAAACTCTTAAAAAATCTTCTCTGGATTGATTGACCTCTTTGTCTGACACAGATGTGAGGTACAGAGATTTCCAGAACACGCAGCGTTATCGAGCGGAGGATGGGATTGATCGAGAACAATCGAAGATAGATTTTGAATTGAATTAGAGATTGACTTCTGCATTGATCTCCAGCTTCAGTCTACAGTGTGCGCGTGGTTTTAGCTGCTCTATACAGAGAGATAGAAATACACGTGCCCATATCAACAGATATTTGTTTTATTCTATGAAACATCCATGCTTGAGAAGCAGGAAGGCTTCCCGCTGATATCTCCACCCGAAGCACTAGCGTATGCTCTCACATCATCTGTGTAGATTAAGATAAAAGGTTTTTCTGTTTGCAACAATCTCCACTATTGCTGCCTTAATGTTACGGCCATGTGATGAAAACACACTTCCACTTCCAGCGAGAGAGACTCCATGCGTGTCCATTGCTGTGTGACCGTAGCAAAATGAGCAATGTAAATGTTTATTATTATTGCACTATTCCATATGCACTTTCCGCTTTCAATTATTCTGAAGAAAGACGTTTCCTCGTGACAGAGTGGAATTGCTTTGCTTTTTATGGTCAGCAGCGAGCTGAAGACGCTGGAGGCTGACAGAAGATGCTGCGTCTAGTTCTTTATATTAAGATTTCTACGATGAGGCTCGGTCCGGTCTGAATGCTCGGTGGAGACGTTAGCGTTAACGTGTCTTTTGGAGCGCTTCAACTGGTTTGGTGAAACAATGACCTTCATGGGTCGAGGAGAGGATGAGTTTTTAAATAAATAATCAGACGTAGCGCTCCTGACACTCTGACAGCGATTGACAGGGACAGAGAGAATGTGTGAGTGCAGAGCCACGCTCACGAGTGTGTGTGTGTGTGTGTGTGTGTGTGTGTGTGTGTGTGTGTGTGTGTGTGTGTGTGTGTGTGTGTGTGTGTGTGTGAGTGTGTGTGTGTGAGAGAGAGAGGAGGAGGAGGGCGCATTTAAATTCCAGAGCCCTAAAAACAGGCCTGGCTTTCACCTGCTGTCACCTTCCCTTCTCTGACAACAGCAGGCGTGCAATTAGACGCTCGTGGAAGACGTCCCAATTTACAGCTTTAACATGTCACTGCATTCACTGCACCTTTTCATCACTGATTAAAACCAGTTAAGGCCCGAGAGCTGAGCTCCACAGATTTACTTTCAAACATTCACTTTTCAGGATGTTTTTCGTAGCTTGTTAAGGCCAAGGCTGGACAGAATGAACACTAAACACTGAATGTTTTATCACACCGCTCTGATGCGCTAAACACAAATCATTTATTTACATTTGCTATGAAAAATTGAAAATGACAAACTTGTGATTTGTGAATTAATTATACTATGTTCAATGTTAAAATCATAATTATATAAGCGCTCTAAATTCTCTGATCACATTGGCAACGAAACACACTGCACATCTTTACAGTTATATCTAAAAAAAAGTCTATTCTTTCCATTATTTTTTCAGTCTTTAAATCAGAAAGTCTATAGACTGGGCCGTTCTCTTTCTCTGAAACGGGATCATTGTTTCATCTTCATCATCCTGTAGGTGATAATATTGGTGTCTACTGACGAGGAGGAAGATTGCTTTCTAATTACTGACAGATTCTTCTGGTGTCTTGGATTTCCGTGCCTTTTTGAACCTCCTTTCTTCTTTCATTACACATAACTGAATTATTTTTCTCTTTGTATTTGTGGATTTCTTGGGTTGTTACCAACATTTGGTGAAAATATATAGAAGCATATTTACTGAGAAAATGGTGACGTGTTCAATGTTTATTTCACCTGCTGTATATATATATATATATATATACACACACGACTGAGTTTGAGCTGCTCTCAGGTGAGTGTTCGAGTGTCTCTGTTTTCGGACAGATGAGGGCTTTCTCCCGGGCCGTAATCTCTCTGCGTGTGACAGACAAAGACACCGCAGCCCGAGCTGAGAAAACAGACGAAACCCCGCTGAACTCTGGGAAATGTAGTCGAAGGCTGTTTGTTGTCTGGAGCAGAATTCTTCAGACTGTGAATGAAAACTTCATTTAAATACTAAATAGACGCACCTGTTCCTGAAGTCACTTCTGAAAATGTTTACAGTTATGTGACTATTTTCACACGCATGTAGATTTGATTGACTTCTTCCCTAAATTGCACGGACTGCTGTAAAGTATGAGACATTAGTAATCAAATCTAATTAGTAACGTTAATGTCAGAATTGGAGAATAATCAGAAGTCGTCCTGCTACTCAGTTGCTAGACAAACATCATCCGACTTATAAAATGCTTTTGGTGAAAACTTTCATCTTTGATGATCGTATGCTTGCACTAACAGCTTGTCACACTCCAGAGAGAAAGAAACTTTAAACCACTGATCAGTGTGAGCCACTGATGTGACTGGATCTCGTGTGAAGGATTTAAAGTGTTCTTGACTTGAAATGTTTCAGTGAAAAAAATCATGTAAGCACATGATTTAAAGCCTGTTTTATCAAAAGAGCTATTCATTACATGTACAGCTGTTTAAATGAAGGAAAATGACTGTTTTCGTCCTCAATGCTGATAATTAAATGACTGAGTAGCAAGTGTTTAGCTGAGAAACAAACAGTGTTTTAGTCTGAAGTGCTACAGAAGAGCTTTAACTGAACATGAAGACGGCTGATTCTGTTTATCTGAACTCATTGACCTGTTTGCATGCGCTCTTTTGAGGGGGCTTTTATTTTTTGGTCCCTATGGGACATTCAGCATGTAATAAAGCATACAGAGTTTTAAGATTGTAAAATGTTTAGAATGCATAATAAAAAAATCATCGCATCTATGGAATGAGCCCATAGTGATAGGAATAGCAGCGTGAGTGTGTATGAGTTTGTGTGTGTGTGAGTGTCTGTGTGTGTGTGAGTGTGTGTGTGTGTGTGTGTGTGTGTGTGAGTGTGCATGTGTTTTTCTGTGTGTGTGTGTCTGTGTGTGTGTGTGTGTGTGTGTGTGTGTGTGTGTGTGTGTGTGTGTGTGTGTGTGTGTGTGTGTGTGTGCATGTGTTTTTCTGTGTGTGTGTGTCTGTGTGTGTGTGTGTGTGTGTGTGTGTGCATGTGTTTTTCTGTGTGTGTGTGACCATGTGTGTGTGTGTGTGTGTGAAGGTGCACCTGCTCTGTCGTCAGTGCTCTAGTGTGTGTTCTCTCTCAGTAGTCTCGGGACAATAGGCCTCACGCAGCGTCACAGTCTCTCTGAGCCGATCACATAAAGCTGCAGCTGCGGGCCGAGGAGAGAAAGACCGGACCGGACTGGACCAGACCGGTGTGGTGAAGAGCAGGGCTCCCAAACACTGGGCTTTCTTCTCCCGTCCACTCATCAGATCTGGGTCAGAGGTCACATTCCTTCAGCATCACATCACTCGGACACACTGATCGGTGTGTGTGTGTGTGTGTGTGTGTGTGTGTGTGAGTTAAAGTGCAGCTGAAGGATGTGTTTCAGTGTGTTGCTATGCAGTTGCTAGGGCAAACGGGAGCAATAATATTATTGCCTTAGAAAACACTGCTAAGTGTAATTGCGAGATATAAAAACTGCACTGAAAAATTTAAAGGTAAACTTAACTTATAAACCTTTTAATTTTCCTAGATGTAATATTGGCCCTACGTGAACTAATAAAGCATGGCACTAATCAAAATACTTTGATAGCGTTCATGCAGAAATACGGTTAAGTGCTATAAAAACACGGCATTCACGAAGCAGTCTGGAGTGAAATGATTTGCACAGACATAAACATATATAGATGAAAAGCTCTTGTTGCTCGCTGCCAGGGAAAGTCTTGAGTTTTTTGTAAGGAATGCCGTGTGGAACAAGACGTGAAGCTTCTCTCCAGCCGTGGGAGCTGAGCCATTTGGCTTTAAGAAAACCAGGTGCAAAATCTGAAGAAGAAAAAGTTCCTGTTACATTACAACTAAAGAGAAGAAAAGAGTGGAGTTTCCCTTCAGTCTGTTTGTTTAGAAACAGGGAAGTGTGCAGGATCTTCCTCTGATGATCAATCTCATGTTTATATGAAACGGCTGAGCTGGTGCTTTTTATTACGCATGAGCTTCAGTGTGAACTGTGTGTGTGTGTGTGTGTGTCTGTGTGTGTGTGTGTGTGTCTGTGTGTGTGTGTGTGTGTGTGTGTGTGTGTATGTGTGTGTGTGTGTGTGTGTGTGTGTGTGTGTGTGTGTGTGTGTGTGTGTGTGTGTGTGTGTGTGTCTGGGCTGCTAGCTAGTTTTTCATGCCAGGAGAAGTAAACAGGAACCTCGGGGCCGGTCTGTGGTCAGAAATGGAAACCAGGCCACTGTAACCCAAAGAGGAAGGATAAGGTAGAGAGACACAAACCATGAGCTGGACTCCTTATTGATCCATTATGAGTTTTCACCAGCTTTTCTGTCTCTCCCACGTTCCAGCTTTCTGTCTGTACTGAAGAGGATTTGAACAAACAGTTGGGACACATGTCCTGCCAGCACTCCTGAGTGAGTGAATGAGTGAATGAATGAGTGAATGAGTGCAGCTGTCATCCACGCTTGAATCAGGAGCATCAAATCTCCATAAACATCAGTGTTATTTCCTTCTGAACTATGGCTGCATTTGTAAAACATTCTTAGAAATAAGAAAAACAAAGCTGACAAATATTCCAAAATACAAATGAATTTCATCACATTTCAACAGTATTGTTCTTAATAGGATTGTCATGATTATGATGGTCTGACTCTCTTCAGTCTTTTTGAAGTGTCCCACATCCCCACAGGACACTTGATAGTAGGTTTAAACTGGTCTTGTCTCTTCAGGGCATGATAACCTCGCTGAATCTCTGCTTTGGTCAGCATCTCTCCTGCAGTCCTGTGAAAGAGGCGAGGAGTCCTTTAGTCTGGACTGGGTTTGAACATGAGGTCTTCTGGATATCAGTCAGTCTCTTCATCCTGATGCTCGAGCTCCAGTGAATCATGACTGACGTGAATCACTTCCCTGATGATCTCTCGGTGATCACGTCGTGTGTGTTTTCCACCAGCTGTTTCAGACTAGAAGCACACTTTCGATCTAATCCTTCAAAAAGGTTTGGAAAAAGTTTGATTCACTCCGCACTGATTGGTTTGCGGTGGTTTCTTGCCCAGTAATGGGATGCTTTAGACAGAAACGAACGTAGCCCTGGAGGAGGTGATAATTAGCCAATAGCTGTCTCCATCCACTTATTTTTATGGGGATTTTGGAAAATCACATAAAAAGTGCCAAGATATGCATAAATTCTAAACGATTATATTCAGGGGCTTCTTCTAGTGCTATTTAGTGCCAGAATGTGACAATTTTGTTCTCTTTTGACGCCGAAACGGTACAAACGGTAGTTTTACGCATAAATTCAAATCTTTGGAGGGGAACATAGTTAATGTGTTTTATTGGAAAATCAGCTCTTTAATATGCATCCAGGTGAACATTCAGTGCCATTTATATTCAAAACAGAACCAAAAAACGCTCTGATAAAACACACACTGCGTCTCGCAGGACACACACTGAGTCAGAGCTCGTGACAGGATGTGCTGTAATGAACTTCCTGCTTGGCTCAGACGTCCTGTGAAGTCTGTGACTCTTTCCTCAGCTCATTATTACATCTGTGTGAGCGCTCGTTATTAAAGACGACCGACGAAGCATTCCTTCGCTCTGATGTCACAGAGCTCAGGTTCCAGTCAGAGGCCCGCTGCGATCGACACACACTCGCTGCTCCGTCGCTGTGTGTGTGTGGAGGATGACGTATATCTGCTCCACTGCCTGGGAAACCAGACCAAGAGCAAACAGTCATGATGTCTTTGTCTCTGCTTTTGGAAATATTGACATTCCCCGTGTTTGACCTCGCGTCGCAGCTGAGTCAGGATCGGCCGCTGGAGCTCACACACACACACACACACACACACACACACACACACACACACACCGCAGCGTCCCAGAGAGTGTGTGAGCGCTGCCGGCTCTGAACCACAATGAATACAATGTGCCTGTGACTGTGGGGAAAGAAAAAATAATACATAAGAGTAATAAATAATAGTTTTACGATTTCAAGAGACCAGAAAAATGTTACATTTATAAAAACTAAATTGAGGATCTTCAAAACAACACTCTAGCAACCGTCCAAACTAACCTAGCAACTACCACAAGTACTACCTATCTGTCTATCTCTCTATCTCTCTATCTCTCTATCTATCTATCTATCTATCTATCTATCTATCTATCTATCAAACTTTTTTGACTTAAACCTAAATTTCTTCAAATCTTCTGTTCCTTTCTGGTTCTCAAGCCAACTTTTTTTTATCTAGTTGTAATTAAAATACCATTAAAAAGGAATGATCAGCAAATCAGAATATTAGAATGATTTCTGAAGGAGAAATGATGCTGAAAAGTCAATAAATAAATGACAGTTTAACACACATTCACAGGAAAAACTGTTATTTTAAATTGCAATATTTATGTTTCAATGTTTGCAATGTTTCTACTCTATTAAATAAATTTAGCCTTAGTGAGACCTCTTTCAAAGACTTAAAATCATTTTTTAAATACTGTATTATATATACACACACATACATACATGTAGGGTAACTTTTTGGGGCCCTGCTGGTGTGTTAAAGCGCAGCCCTCCGATGGTCTCTTGTTTACTGCTGTTGGGAACACATTGAAATATTGTTTTGCAGTCATTTGCAATCTTCCATTTAGCTTAATTATCTCACAGCTGGTTTGAGTTTTTTCTGCGGCAGAACTTTCTCACCGCTAATTTGAACCGGTTCCACTTCTGTTGAGAGTTAGAGAGAAACACCCTCCATTTCAGAAACACAGCAGCCGCATGCAGGCCAAAAGCAGATCTTTGTTTCATTAGCGCTCTTAGCGGCTTCCAGGCTAATGCTAACCCAACATCACAGAGGCTTTGAGACAAACAAGATGCGAACGCAGATGTGAGCGTCTGAGGTCGGCGTGTTCCGCTGGGATTCGCTTTATTGCTCTGTTTCCCACCGGCAGAGGCTCATGGGAATCTGAATAACACGGGCTTCCCAAATCGCCCTGACTAGTGTGCATGCTATCAGCCTCTGATTCATCCGGAGGAGAAGCTCGCCGCTTTCTGAAGGAATCTGGAGCTTTCACTAAAAATGATCATTTACCATCACCATCGCGGTTCTCCAAGCCTGTGGCTTTTGTTTGTGATCAAATGAAGATATTAATATAATCTATCCATGCTGCTCAGCTTCATAAAGTCATTGTTAACGTCATCCATATGAATGGAGTGGTTTATTTCAAGTCTGCTGAAGAGACACAAGCTGCTTCTGAACTTCTTTCTATTGGACTTTAATGACAAACACTGAAGAGTTAGAAACACAGCTCCTAAACCTGCTGGTTGTCTACTTTCTCTTCAGTCGCTTGAGTCGTGTGTCATTTCTCAGCTTTCTAATGTCTCCATATTGTTTTCTCTTGTAGAACGGGATCTTCTGAGGAGCAGGATGATTCGCTCAGTAAGTGTCCTTGTCTTCTTCCTCTTGATGTTTTTGTGAGGTCACTGACTCCTGATCTCTCTCCTGTTCGGTGTATAGATCTAATTTTAACATGTAATATATACAGTATATTTTGTTTTCAGTGTTGAGCCATGATGTGATGTTACAGTGTTTCAGTAGTATTTCAGAAGTTTTGGTATTTTCCAGCACTATTTAGAATCAAAGATAGTGATTCCTGATTAAAAAACTAATCTGATCTTGTGAATGAATCACACAAACAAATTCATTCTGAATCATCCGGACAGTT